>NC_137690.1:21799522-21804522 GCF_963989245.1 Nansenia antarctica
GGCAAGGGGGTGGGAAACACGCCAACCATGGCCAACACAGAAAGAGTTTAAAGGGCCCCATGGATAGATGATATTTGATAGTGAAAAATCACTATCAACGTCCATCCAGCCAGTTAGCCATCCAGCCATCCAGCCGTCTATCTAGCCATCCACCCACCCACCGATCCATCCATCAATCCATCCATCTGTATTTTTTTGCTCCAACATTCATTCACAGTCACCTCTTTCATTCGGGTGCATGATCCACAGAGATAGTGAAGCTTGACTGGCAGTTTTGAACCGAAAAACACCAGAGTGACCACCCAGAAAAAACGAAGTGGAGATACAAAGGAGTACCATTTCTTCCTCGGCACAAGCTGACTTCAAGCCAGCAAATCAGAGATAACCCGAGAGGGAGATCGTGTCCTCCCATGCCAGGAAAGTGCGCTAATCCTGGGTATACAGAAGGAGCGTTCTATGTGGAGCCCCCACCCCCCTGCTCATGAGTACAGTTACACTGACATGCATGAGCCTGTATGTTCAGCCCCAAGGCCCCCACCTCCCCCTGGAGGGCTTAGCCTGATTGGATTCTGAAAGAGGGATCGAACACAGAGGTCAAAGAGTGCTTCGAGGACACTGTTTGTGTGTGTGTGTGTGTGTGTGTGTGTGTGTGTGTGTGTGTGTGTGTGTGTGTGTGTGTGTGTGTGTGTGTGTGTGTGTGTGTGTGTGTGTGTGTGTGTGTTACTGTAAAGCTGTTGTTGGCATTTTATGGTGGTCCATCTAGGATAGTGAAAAGCTAATTCCAATATCCCTCTTTTGAGGAGTTACTCAATGTCTGGCTAGACTGGAGTTTTAACATTTGCTTGTCTGTAGTGTGTACAGCTAGAATGGAAAAATACATGTTCATGTATGTGTATTTACAGTTTGACAGAATTGTATAGATTTATACAGAATTCTCGATGACCCTGATAATAGCATATTAATTACACTCCACTGTTGCTTTTACAGTAGATTCACTGACTCAAGCCATTAGTACCATTTAGTAGCAGGTAGACACCAAAGGTCTGACTCTTGAATCTATTGATGTACCAAAAAGTATCCCTTGCGACCACATAGTTACCAAATAGGTAAAACAGTAGTTGCATAGCTGTAAAAATAAGGGTTACCGAATGAGATACTATAAAGACAGGGCATAGGCACAGTTGATCACTATTTCACATCTCTGCAGGGGAGAGGCGGTAGACTGTGTGGGTTTAGTTCATAGTTTAATACTGTTCTTGTACAGGAAGTAGCGTTGTGGATTTCCTCCACATGCCTGCACTAAACACATACTTATAGAGCCCCCCTCACCCCCCCCCCCCCCCGCCTGGGTTAAACGTATGCTCAGCCATATAAGCACCGTGAAGTCAATTAATTTCTGGGTGCTTAATGACTTGGAACTGCTGTGGTGCAGACGTCCCTCCCCTCCCTCTGAAGAGATGTTTGACAGAGGATTTCTTGGATACGGTGCAGATTCTACGGATGTTGTGAGAAATTATGATATTTGATCATGTCCATGTTTCTGTGCCATGGTGCTACTGTATGATGCCACTGTATGGTGCCACTGTATGGTGCTACTGTATGGTGCCACTGTATGGTGCTACTGTATGGTGCTACTGTATGATGCTACTGTATGATGCTACTGTATGATGCTACTGTATGATGCTACTGTATGATGCTACTGTATGGTGCTACTGTATGGTGCTACTGTATGATGCTACTGTATGGTGCTACTGTATGATGCTACTGTATGGTGCTACTGTATGGTGCCACTGTATGATGCTACTGTATGGTGCTACTGTATGATGCTACTGTATGGTGCTACTGTATGATGCTACTGTATGATGCTACTGTATGGTGCTACTGTATGGTGCTACTGTATGATGCTACTGTATGGTGCTACTGTATGATGCTACTGTATGGTGCTACTGTATGATGCTACTGTATGGTGCCACTGTATGATGCTACTGTATGATGCTACTGTATGGTGCTACTGTATGGTGCTACTGTATGATGCTACTGTATGGTGCTACTGTATGATGCTACTGTATGGTGCTACTGTATGATGCCACTGTATGATGCTACTGTATGGTGCTACGGGGCGACAGCATTGTTGCCTCCACCTCTCCTCCAACGTACAGTATGGTACAACATCATTCCCTGCTTGGATGGGGGAGGAGCATGAATGTTCTGTTATCATTTCACATTATTGAAGACAGAAATAGCACTTTACTGTTATTAAGACATTAAAAACAACATGTGGTGTCTTATACCATTCTATTGGTTGGTGACAACATGCAAGGCCTGTTCATAAGTACGGTAAACAACTGTGAAAGGTCTGGTTGACTCACATGAAAAAGGTCTCAGGAGAAGATTATTCAAACGTGAGTTAAAAGGGTAAAACAAGGAGCAAAATCAATGACCAAGAGTGAAAAACTGACATGTGTCTGCACCTAATCAGATCAATTAGGGGAAGGGGCCAATACTATAGACACACAAACAGGCAATGAACAAGATCATTTTTACATGGCCTGGTGAAATAGTCCCCAAGTAGGTCATTTTTCAGTTTTTATGAAATTATGAAGGTGCAGATTGTAAGCTTTCTAAAAAATAGTTGAAGAAGATATGTTTATTTGAATGTTGGTACACCTCAAGCCAAATACCGGACAAACTCGCTCTGTATCAAAACAGAAGCTTTTGCTACCATCACGTTGGTAGCTAGCTAGCAGCTAAGAAGGAACATCGCTATAAACTAATTCTAACTGCATGTTTAGCACATCACAACATGCTGATAGAACATCAACATGCTAAAAACACACAACAACACATTATTAGATGATCACACAGTCCTTGCTTTTGAACACGTCCTAAAATGTACATTTGTTTGCAGGACAGGACGCGGTACAGTGAATCCAATTCACAAATGATGGTAAGTAACACTAAGTATTTAGTGATCCTAAAACTTGGTTTTTATTTATATCTTTGTTATATTGAGTGGGCTCTTCAACACTTAAACTTTCGTAATGTAGAGCGTAATTTAGCTACAATCCGTTTCCGTCTACTATATATGGCAGATATTTCTAGTTAATGTTTACTTCGTAGCAAAACACATCTAATCTGACTCCAATTTATGATCACTGTGTGCATAGAAAGGTTGAGTCGGTGCTTATTAGGACAACAAGGTACGGTCAAATAGATTGAATCAATGAGGCTTTAATATAATGTATACTTGTACATTATTGTATCTAGTACAAGGCAAATACTTAATAGAGAAAAGTTACATTCTAGTATAGAGAATAGAGAGAGAGAGATTATCAGTGATCATTACAACACACTGATACTTACATACTTACAACATGAAGACAACAACAACAGCACCCAGGAACAAAGGTGACCTCACTCACAGAACCCCGGGACCAAAGAACTACCACAAACTATCTTCACACCTCCGACTTGAGAATTGCCGACATGCAGACCTTTTCACCAGACCGTATCACAATTAACTGGATCAGATGAAGTGGTGAAAACATGTTATGACAACTATGCCCTGATAAGAAATATGATTAAAAAAAAGGGCCCAATAGAACACCTTTGGAATGTGGTAGAACGAGAGATTCACAGTTTGAAAGTGCACCTGAAAAATCTACAGGAATTGCAAGATGCAATCATGTCATCATGGACCAGAATTTCAAAGGAATGTTTCCAAGTTCTTGAGAAATCAATGCCATGAAGTATTGAGGCTGTTTTGAGAGCAAAGGGAGCCCCTACCCAGTATTAGTATAGTATAGCCTTCCTAATAAGTGTATATCGCCATGTATTGTCACCTCCCATTGCTGCTGTATTACTGATAGTTGTGAATGTTTTCTGTGGCTCTGGATTAGCGTGCTAGTTAGTCATGGTTTAAAGGTGTGACGTGAAGGTCAGTCTGTACTATATTTACACATAATGTGCAGGGATCACTGGCGATCATCATGTCATGCTAAATGCGTCACTCTGTGACGCTCCAGTCACTCCCCTCTTTCCCTCTCTCCCCTCTCCCTCTCTGGCTCGCCACACAGATGTCTCCTTGGCAGGGTGGGACTCTGGGAGGCTCTACCTCCACAAACTGCCTGCTTGTTTATTTCCTGTGACACCTACCTCAGAGGAGGGAAATTCAGTGATCACTGTCCCTGCCCCTCAAGGCTGCCTGAAGGTCCCCATCCTCTCGCCCCTCTCTCTTAGGTGTCTGAGGAGAGGGAGGGAGAGAGGAAGGGAAGGGAAGGAAAGAGAGAGAGAGAGAGAGAGAGAGAGAGAGAGAGAGAGAGAGAGAGAGAGAGAGAGAGGGGTAGAATTAAGGTGGGGTGGGCAGGCCGTGAAATTACTCCAACAGCGGCGACACCGCTGTGCGTAGTGCTTCCACCAAGGCCTCAGCCTCACTCCTGAAATTGGCACCCCCCACCCCCGCTCCCAAACCCCAGACCCCCTCCTGTCTCTTTTTTTCAGGTCTGTTGCACACGGGGCGGAAAAGATCGTATTTATCACCTGTCAGCGTTTGGCAGCACTGAGTTACGCGACGCAGGACAGCATAAAATTATCATACACAGGCATGAAATTACAAAACTGCCTGGGGACCCCACAACAAAATTATTTCATTTCCCCCCCCCCCAAAAAGGATGGAGGATGTTTGGTGGAGTATGGAGGTAAGGGGTGATAGGTGAGGAGTTGAGGTGTTGGAAGCTGTGGTGTTGGTGTTGTAGCTCTTGGAGGACATTCCGACATCTCCTTCACACCCATTGTTTGATGAGGTAATGTCAAGAGGAGAAAGAAGGATGGGACGAGCAGCATGATTGTGCCAAGGTTACGCCTCGTTAAAGACCAGTCTGACGAAGTGCTCAGGACTTCATGAACTCTTGAAATCCATTAACATCACTTTTGTATACGTATATAAACGCATTTTTAGAGTTTTTTGTTTTTGTTTGCCGATATTAAAACCGTAAAGCTGT
>NC_137690.1:21809522-21817022 GCF_963989245.1 Nansenia antarctica
CGACTACTGTACAATCTGAGGTATCCCTGAGGTACGTATATCTTGAGTAAGGACCTCTCCATTACTCTTCTGTCCACCTTACTCATAAGTCATCATGAATCTCTACTTTGTTAAACATTCTCATCCAAATGTATTTAAAATGGAATTGACTTCTCTGATGTACATAATGTAAATACTGTAAGTGAAATTGTGTTTTGATTTAAAGCTCTTATAGATGTGTATGTTGATATTTGTCTGCTTTTAATGTATGTATAAATAGAGGGCAAGAGAGAGAGAGAGAGAGAGAGAGAGAGAGAGAGAGAGAGAGAGAGAGAGAGAGAGAGAGAGAGAGAGAGAGAGAGAGAGAGAGAGAGAGAGAGAGAGAGAGGGCACGGAGAGTTATCAAAGTGGCTCTATGCATGTGAATGAGTGTATTGATCGTCTGGCAGATCGATGCTGTATTTATAACACAGGGGAAGGCTGAATCAATGCATACTTAATGTGTAAAGAGGCGGGTGGAGTGGGGTGGGGGTGCAGGGGGGCAGGATGAGGGCAGGAGGTGGGTGGGGGCGAGAGGTGGTCGGAATAGAGAGGTGGAGGCTTATTAAATAATCAACGTTTACATTTTCTGTCTACACAGCACTAGTGTGCCTGTGTGTTTGGAATGTTTCAGTACAGGAGGTTATCCTTCACATAATGCCTCAACTCACTGATAAGCTGCCACTCAAAACTCATGTAGTGATCCCCTATGTGTGATCTTGAGAATGAATCACTGTTGCACTGTTGAGGAGCTCCTTTGCACTGTTGAGGAACTAGCTTGCCCTAGCCATTTCATTGCACCTTCTATGGCTGTATTCTGTGCTCATGACACAGTGGTGTAGTAGTGGTCTAGTGGATAGTGAGTTGGACTTGGGATCGGAAGGTTGTGAGTTCAAATCCCGCCTGAAGCCACACCACTACTAGTGTGCCCTTGGGTAAGGCACTTAGCCCTCAGTTACTCCAGGGGGAATGTCCCTGTAATTCGTAATTGTAAGTCGCTTTGGATAAAAGCGTCTGCTAAATGGCAAAATTATTAAATTATTACAAACAAACTTTGATTTGATTATCAGCAACTTTTGGCATTTATTTCATACTGATACTGTTGGTCAACAGCAAGCACACAAAACATAAAGATTAAAATTGTTTAAATAATTAAATGTTTATTTTTGTCTTCCTATCCCTATTTTACTCAAATACAGCATGTAAACACACACACACACACACACACACACATACACGCACACACAATCACGCACACAATCACGCACACACACACACACACACACACACACACACACACACACACACACACACACACATTCCAACCACCCCAGGAGCTATAGTAGATGAGATGACAGCCCCTGTTTGAGAAGGCTGCTCTTGAGGCCTCCAGACTCTCTTCTCCCCTCACAGCTACTACGCTCTACAATTAGCATTTTAATTGTTTTGTGTTTTGTTTTGTTTTGTCTTTTTTCTGCTCTCGCATGAGTGCATACTGTATGCTCCGAGGGCTCCTACATGTTAACCCTTCATACTTAACCGAAGAGTATTCTGGCTAAAATAGAAATAGACAGTTTGGTTCTACCATTTACTATTTCTATTAGACAATAATGATTTTCTGACATAAAACAAAAGTGAAATAAAGCAGTCTGATGCAACTACCCCATTGCGCAATTCTGCATCAAATTGCTCCAATGGAATTAGATGTGAAAGTTCTAACCAAAATCCTCAAACCAACCCGGTAACAACATGATATTAGAAGTGAGAGTACAAGGTCCCAGAGCTGGATCCCCACCCCTGGCCCCGGCCCCTTAGACAGATGTCACCTCAATGACGGATGGAGGGGAGCTAGAGCATCATGTCATGTTTAGGTCTTTCCGCTCAGAGCGCTCCCACCGAACACATAACTTTTTACTGCTTTCTCCTGGCTGGGGAATCACGGGGAAGGATTCTCTTGTGGGCCTGATTCGCTCTTTGACTTTTATAGCATCCTACTGAAGACTGTAGGAGCAGACTCACTCGCTGCCCTGTCGTACTTATTGTTCCAAACCGGACTAACCACTGACTTATCTGTAAAATAGGTTTCTCAAATGCCATGTGAATTAGGTGTCCACACGCTCAGTGAAGCTACAACAATGTTCATGGCATAACGCTTCCCTGTGTTGCCATGACCTGCAGGCAAAAAGTAATTAAAAAGTAAGTAACTTCCGTATTAATAAAAGGTTAAATAAATACATTGAAGATAAGATATGTCGATATGAGAGACAGCAACAACAGCCTCCAGGTCATTTTTGTCTGACGTATGCTTTGCTGTGCATGTTTTAGCCGACACATACAGGTGATAAGCATCTGATCTACGTTAGATAGTGATAATAATATGTAATATGTGTGTTGTTTCTCTTCATCATAAATCTTGATAGGTGGCACACCTAACGCATGTTCTAGTCTGGCCAATGCCTGCAGACACTGGAGAGGTCTACTTCAGCAGCAGCTAAAGCTGTCATCAGGCACCGGCCGTGGTGGAGCATGTCTGGCCTTCCACCAAGCAGGGGCCATTTCCCAGAGATTTATGGCGGAGTAGAATGAGGTTCAGGGGCCCATCGATAACCCCCAGGGAGAGTTCATACAGAGATCTCGGAGAGGGAAGGGAGGTCAGAGTCCATTCACTTCCAGCTTTACCTACAAACTGGCTCTGGATGGGGCTGACCAGCTTTAATCACAACGACTCCTACTGTGGATTAGATAGCATATCCGCTCCATATCTAGTCATACAGTATTATACAGTATGCAGTATTCCCATTAGCTGAGAATGATTTATAGTCACTAAGCTTACATATTTTAGCTTACCGTTTTAGCAGACGAAATGATACAAGTGTACCTCTAGAAGGCTTCCAGTGAGCCTCATACAGGCTTCTGGCTCTGACCTCCAATTTCAGCTCTGCCTGTATGCCTTAAATGGTCCTTCCCCATCTAAAACTCACCTCTAAAAATCAAACTGTTCTCTCTCTCAGTTCATCCGCACCGTCCTGGTCCCTGATCTCCAGCATGTGTTGGCCTCTTCCCAACCCCAGCATCTGCTTTCTACATCCTGAGCCAAGTTTATCGCCACAAGTCCCTCCTCTAGATGGAGTGTTCTTTTCACAGGGAAACAGATTCCTACAAACTATCAGGTGATAAGTTAGTCTTGAAAATACTTCAATGTAAAACAGTGTTCAAAATGATAAATGCCAACCGATGAGGTTAAACAGGGCTGTCAGGAGAGAGGTAACTAAAGGCAAAAGAAGCACATCATACTGTACTTTACGTAACTTCACTTGATTTGCTACAGTATGGTCAACAATAAGTCATACTATAAGAGTAACAGCATCAAAAACATGTCACGGTTCTTAGGACGAGTTGTACATAGACACCATGTCAGAGGAGTCATAACACTGTATAGATGTCATATCAACCATTAGCTAAATTCAATATTACTTTGTAACAGCTTGCCAAGTATTGATATCTGGAGAACTGACTGACAAGTCTACCTCCCATGTGCATATGCATATATCTCTAGCAGATGAAATGCCATCCTTAATTATCTATCTACCTATCTATCTTATCTAGTCAGCTCAGTGCCACAATATCCAGATCTGCGATGAAGTACTGTAAATGTTAATATTTCCTCCAGTAACTTCAAGTTCAAACACGAGGCTAAAGTGGGTAAACAGACAGTGTGACAAATGAGGTTGTAGCTCCAGCTGAAATATGGATGTTCATACACATGCATATTTGCTCTCTGAATCATTTTCATCTAACCTCACAGTCTCAAAATAACTAATGCAAGAAAATGTATTCCATAATGAACAACTTTTCTTTGGCGGTAGCAAAAAAGATAATTAGTGTCCTTAATGTGGAAGACACATGTAATTTTAATAGAATGGAATAAAATTCACCTACTGTTCTTTATGCTTCGTAGTCACCTTCAAGGACATTCAAAGGAAATGTGTCTTTCATTAAAGAACGTTGAATCTGACACTGATTGTGGAACACGCTTTAATCATTCAAATTACATTTCTGTGTTAGCGGTGTCACCGGACTGCGCAGGATACATATTAAAATATGTATGCGTGTCTCCTTTTAATCCAGTCATCATTAAAAAGAGGAACGCCGAATTGGAGCCCATTTTACGGTGGAAAAAAGGGCGCCGCAGACATGGCGACACGCATTTGATATGGAAATAATTATCTGTACAATACATATTAAAATAGCAGGGGTCTAGGGAAGATTGGAGGAACGACAGTATGCGTAGCTGACAACAGACTCCTGATGTATGGCTTTGCAAATTTCATTAGGGATAAGATAGGCCCGCTCTTAAGCCAAGGAATATCATTGATGTTTTTTAATTTGTCAGGTAATTTGTTCCGATGTGATTGAAGAAAGTGCTCTTATAATTGGGGAGAGTCAATGTAAGGAAGGAAAAGGAAGGGGCAAGGAGCAACGAGCACAGTGGGGGAGGGGAGAGAGATCAAGGTGAAAGTCTGAGGGCAGGAGAGAGAGGCAGTGAGAGACATTCTGTAGCGATGCAAAGAGAAGCAGTGAGAGGCATGCAGACTTAGAGAAGAAGTAAGTAGAGCTAGAAGTAGAGTGTATTATTGGGGGGGCAACATTTTTTCTAGACCACACCAGGTGGTTTCTGTTCTCATTTTCAGTGTGAGGCGATCTGAGCGAACTGAATGTTTAGTAGTGTATGTGTGTGTGTGTGTGTGTGTGTGTGTGTGTGTGTGTGTGTGTGTGTGTGTGTGTGTGTGCGTGTGTGTGTGTGTGTGTGTGTGTGTGTGTGTGTGTGTGTATTTGCGTTTGTGTGTGCATGCATGCGTGCATGTGTCTCTGCGTGTGTGTGTATTCAATTATGCCCCCAAGCTGCTTGTTCTGTATGTGGTCACCAGATTTTAGTATTTCAGCATGTCTCTCGGACTACAACATCCATGACAAAGCAGAGATCATGGTGGTCCGCCCATGCAGTCAAGCAGGGTGTGGGCTGTGCGGCTCTCTCCAAACGGCGAGCCAGAGCCTCAACAAATGACTCTTCTCTCTGAACAAAGGCTGTGGTCCCCTGATGAGTCACACACTAAGGTTTACAAGCCTCTGAATCTCCGGCCCACAGGCAGTGAAGAGAGCCTGCGGTCAGGGGCAGGAATTAGCCACTCAATGAATTAAACCATTTATCGTGTGACATCACTGCGAGGCGTGTTGCCATTAATACATATGCATGAAATCAAAACGGTAACGACTGATTGACTTATGATTCAAACCAGTAAACAAGATTCCAGCACCTGCCAATCAGCCAGCGTACAACTGAAGGGTTATCTGTGTTCACATTAAACAAAGAATATGGTCAGAACTCCACATAAGACATACAGACAGTCTATGTGCAAGCACATACAGTATCTAAACATGCTTTATCCAAATGTAATCAATCAATTTATCCGTTTTTTAAAATAAAGTTATGCCATTTAATTGTGTGTCATGATACTGAAAGAAGAATGATGATTTTGTGGCAAATGTAGCAACATTGTACAGATTGTAAAGAGTGTATATCCTTGATTGTGATTTTTTGTGATTTATTTTCCTTCCCGGGAATATGAAAGGTCGGCACCGTATGCTAATGGTGCTGTCTGGATGGCACTGATTGTAATCAGGAAGCCAATAAACAGCTGGATGCCTAGAGACGTTCTGATTCCCCCAACATGCCCCTGGTGGCAGAGCAACAGGGGTTGGCTGCAGCAGCAGGGTGTTAAAAAGGTTGGTCAACAGTGTATACTGTACGTACAGTACATCCAATCTGAATTTGTACAAATTGCACCAAACTAAAATGTCCCTGGTGCAGCCTGTATATTTCCTACTCTGTAATGATGATTGCTAGACAGTGACTTTTTTTTTAGACAGTGACTGTGACAGTGCACTGTTTTTGCTGGACACTCACACAAACTCTCACACACACACACACACACACACACACACACACACACACACACACACACACACACACGCACGCACATGCACATGCACACGCACACACACAGAACCATAAACATGTTCATTAACACACTCACGGTACTACTAGTATGCAAACACACAGTAATTCATATTTTAGCAGGCTTAATAGGTTGCGTCTGTCATTTACGTTTATGACGAACCAGTGTGATATGTTGTCATGGAAACTGGAAGGGATGTGTCTATAAGTGATATTATGTTATATCCCCTCTTCTACTGTAGACTTGCACTGCAGTAATAAGCACCTCATTTGCGTGGTAAGAAATCTTGTAAAACCGAAGAGTACAGTAGAACAGAGTTTGAATTGAAATGAGCACATACAGAAAAATGCTTGATTTACACAACAGTGCTTGTTCCGTACTGGAAAGAGAGAGGTTAAGATCAGGAAAAGCTGATGAGAGGAACTCTTACTTTACCATTGCTCCACCTCCCTCCTCCTCCTCCTCCTCCTCCTCCTCCTCCACAGCTTATTGGCCTTGGCCACCCTGTAATGTGTGGTGCCTACACTGCCACAATTCCTCCCTGCTCTCGGCTGAGTGTGTATCGATCGCGTGCTGGTGTGTATTACGCTGAGGGGAGGTGTCAGAGGGAGAGAGAGAGGGAGAGAGGGAATGGGGGCAGAATAACCCTTTGAAAGACAGCTCACTCTTATGTGCAACAATAATAATCATATTTTTTTTTTTACAGAACCTTTCATGAGGCAGAAATCTCATTGCAAAAGGTTTCAGACAAACATATCAGATCACAATTTAAATGGTTTGTTTTATTTGGAGTGAAACACATTTCGTGTGCCATCAATTTGAATAATTTACTCATGTTTCTAATTCAATTCACGTTATTGGCCATAAAGACGTAGACAAAAATCACCCGGATAAAAACCTCTTCAATCGAGCTTTTAACCTCTCATCCTCAGGAAATCAATAAGAGGTGAATGTGGACAAATGTAGAAGACATTTGATCACAGTGTTTATACTATGCTATTACAGTAAGTACACACAATGTAATTTGCCCCATTTTTCCCTGATGCATTATATTATATTTGAGGTCATGATGTTCATAATTCCAGATCATGGTTTCTGTATACAGTAACATCCCGTCTGTCTTTATTTCAGAGCAGTTTTGGAATGGTGTTTTGTGAGGAACTGCCCTAGACTAACAATTCATGTCGATAGATTATGCTGTTTAGTTCAATTTGAGAACACCCAGCTGACAAGACCAGCAGGATTGGCTTCAGAGATGTGAGCATTGTAGCAGATAGTTAATTCAATCTAGATCCTACTCCAAACATTAGGATGAGTTTCCCCTGTATAATACAGTGATTTCAGGCTCTATCCAGAGCCCTTGTGCTTTCCACTAGGTTCTGGTTACAACTGTCTATATATAAGACAATCAGCATCTGGAAGTTTCCCTATTTTCCAATTGTTTCCCTATTTTCATGAACATGAA
>NC_137690.1:21822199-21872199 GCF_963989245.1 Nansenia antarctica
TACACATTTGTACTGCAAAGCAGCTTGGGAAAAATAGAAAAAGATGAGTGATGATAGATTGAAACAGTAAACCAATTCTAACAATGATGTGCAGTTTCTGTTGTGCGTATGTATAATATTAGACTAGGGCTTTCTTCTCTGTCCCAAATGCAAGGTGTTGTTTTGGAAAAAACTAAAGTGTCTTCAACATACTGATTTGTATATTCCTGAAACAAAGACCTCAAACATCAACATATCCCTAGCGGTAAATAAAGTTGCCGTTTCACATCTGATTTCACCTAGATTCACTAGGCTGCCTATTTCAAAGCTGGTCGCCATTATATTTGCACTCTATCTTAGATATGTATACAGTAAAAGGGTGGATGGAAGAAGAAATATGAAAGAGCACGGACAAGTCCCCAACAGAACAAGACTGAGTGAGAAAGCAAGAGGGACCAACAGAGAAAGGGGGAGATAGAGAGAGAGGGGGAGATAGAGAGAGAGAGAGAGAGAGAGAGAGAGAGAGAGGGAGAGATAGAGAGAGAGAGGGAGAGATAGAGAGAGAGAGAGATAGAGAGAGATAGGGAGATAGAGATAGAGAGAGAGAGAGAGATAGTTTACCACCAGCTCAGGATCCAGAGAGAGCGAGAGAGAGAGAGAGAGAGAGAGAGAGATAGTTTACCACCAGCATCCCTTCCCTCCACAGTGATAACCAGTGAAGCAGAAAAGTGAATTACCCTTCTACTCAAGCACTGCTTAATTCAATATCTCCGATGAGTTGCTTCAGCCCTAGATTGGGCCAGGGTGAGCACATTCGTGCTGTGTCACAAAACATTAGACATTGTCGCCGCAATTCATTTCTCCATGGTAATTTTGAAGCACACCACTCCGGCTGGGCACTGAAGGAGATCTCTGGAGGTAGCCTGTTCTATTTGGGGACAATTGGAAAATGAATATCCATGATATATATATATATATATCCATTGATATATATTTAGTTCCCCCTCCTAACGCACAGTGGAATATATATATATATATATATATGCGCGTAATAGAATAAAAGGGCATAAGCGTTTTCATTTCACACTTTCATCTATTCTTTCAGCTCATTTTCCCCCCCAGGAACTTCTGCTCAAGGGTAATAAAACAATGTAAAATGTGAATGAAGTGGATTTGAATGTTAGACGTTGTTATTCTGTGGCAGATTCACTAACCCAAGGCAAATTTAGAATGTTATAACATCAATCTTTACATGAGTTTACCAGAAGAGACTTCATCCAGGTCACAACATTTGCAACATGCTAATGATTTCAACCTCTGGTTGCTTGTGCTGTATCATAATGTCCAAGGTCACCTATATCTTCATTTCTAAATGTTAGAATGAGTGGTAGAGCCTGGATGGGGTTTTGGATAGTTTCAGTGGATGGTGACCTTCCAAACTTCCATGTGAGATACCCCACCACCTCTGATGTGCCATAGCCAGGGTGGTGTGACTCCCCATGCCCCAACGCTCTCCATTCTGCAAGGCAAACGGCAGGCAAACAGCTGCTTGGTCCGAGCAGCCCGCATATCAATGGCACTAATTAATTGGATTAATGGAGGGGGTTCTGGGATTGGGGAGAGGCTGGAGGAAGCATTTCAGCGGAAACTGAATTGCCGTCCCTGAGGGCAGGAGGGTCGCGGGAGTGGGAGAAAGGGGGGGGGTACATGTCTGAATATGGATGAGGCAAAATTGAGTTAAAACAGAGGAGACTGCAGCATTCATTAGACCGCCCACCCTCTGAAGTAGCTGATTAATATGCACGCTATTACTATGCAAATCAGCGATAATGAAACGCAAAGGATTTTTTTAATCAGAGAAAGAACAAGCAGATGTTGGCATGCTTTGGGAAGAGGTGCTTGGTGTGTGCGTGTGTGTGCGTGCGTGCGTGCATGCGTGCGTGCGTGCGTGTGTGCGTGCGTGAGTGCGTGCGTGTGTGTGTTTGTGTGTGTGTGTGTGTATGTGTATTGTGTAGCACTTGGGGGGGGCGTATTATTGTATACAACCAAGAAAAAGGACATTTAGCATTAAGCCAATCTGAGCACCTCTAGAAGCTCTCAGTACTATGGTAAGCTGTTTATGCATACAGATGAATGGGGCACATGCTAAGTGAGTGGGGCAACTGTAGGCTTCACTTGTACTGATTAGCTTCTCTGCTGGGGAAGCTGAAGTTGCATAAACAAATCAGAATGTGGTGCAGGTTATTTGTGGGATTTATATTCCTTCCTTGAGGAAATATACATTTGGGCGGCAAGTCGGCAACCAATCAAAATGTTCAGGCTTTTATTTTGAAACATGGAAATACATTTCAACGTTGTTGAAGATCGCAACACAAACTTGCTAGTCAAGCCAAAATACTGCAATGCAATGGATTCGGTGAGTAATACCTACTGCTACCTAGTTAACTATAACACTACAGAAGACTCACAAAACAATCTGTGTTAGTTGATTAGAGAGTGTGTCAATGATTTTTAACAATGCTGAAATGTGTATACATTTTTCGAAAAGAAAAGTCTGAACATTAAATTGGATGCCGACTTGCGGACCAATTGACCAGACCGTGTCACATATGATATTGCCATCAGATTATTATGCTGTAAGCACACAGGCTCTGCAGGTCCACATAACTGCAGAGTCAACACTCTAAGACCCCGACAGACAACAGTGGTGTCTGGTCCGGTCCTGATGCTGTGCTAAGTGTCTGTAGTGTTGGACTGAGTGTGGGGTAACTGTGGTGGTAATGACTCCTGCATGGGAAGCTTCTCCCTGTAAGTGGCTCCCCGTTGCTCTCTCCTCTCTCACGGCCCAATCATGGCTGCTCTCTATGGGCCTGTTACATTAAGCACTCTCCCGGCACAAGAGGAGGAATTAAGGAGACTGGATGAAGCCATCGATCATCAGGCAGCTGCCTCTTTAGTAGTGCCCTGCTGGCCAGAGGCAGACACTGAAAGCTGGCAGGCTGAGGCTGCATGGGGGAAGGCTGGGGGTCTTGGAGACAGCAGCCCTGGAGACACTAGTATAGTCACTCATTCTCCATCACTGTCACATACAGTAAGTTTAACCAGTCTTTGTAATGTATTCACACGGTCTGTTGATCTGTATGCACTGGTTGTTTAGGGACGTAGTGTTAATCGAGAGAGATTCAAGAACAAATGGTACTATGATGAGATTGATTGTTTCTGATGCTGATCAATGCTGAGTGTGGTATGTTGTGTCAATCACAGGCAATAAGAGATGGAAGAGTGACATATTTTACAATAATCAAAATAAACATAATATTTGTTGTTTGTTTGTATATGAGGGAGACGGAGAATGAGAGAGAGAGAGAGAGAGGGAGAGAGAGAGAGAGAGAGAAAGAGAGAGAGAGAGAGGGAGAGAGAGAGAGAGAGAGAGAGAGAAAGAGAGAGAGAGAGTAACCAAATTGCCTTTGCATTCTGTGTAATAGATTGTTGTCATTAAGAGGAGAATGTCAAGCGGGTCCTCCCTGCTAGGCTGTATAGAATATTACATGGGTGAATCTCCATCCTGTTTGACTCCCCTGGCACTGTAATAATAACAATATAATGACACACAATATATTAGGTGTGCAGGAGTCCCTCTATCTGTGAGCCAGGGTGGAATTTGATATCGAGCTTAATAATGACAATGGTGATGATGATGAGGCAGCTGAGCAATGATGATGGTGTCCCTTGTTAGCGTATCCCTGTCCTAATTAGAGATGGCTATGACAAGTCTGGATCTAAGAGCCTGGGATACCAGGAGGACTCACAGACAAGCCTCACTGATTAAGATCCCCCCCCTAAAATAAGATCCATCTCTGTGCACTGACTCACTGCTTTAATGTGATGTTATTTTGCATGCCCCAAAGTTCTTTCTACCACAAATCAATTCAAGTCTTCATCTACTGGGTGTCTGAATGTTCATAATAAACACTAGCTTCAGAGAGAAAAAAGGGCAAGACAAGTTAATCCCTTGCGTTCATTATTCATTCTTATGTAATAAATGCGTTAAATATAGACAGGCACTTGTTTCATATACAGTAGATGATCTGAAATCTCTACTACATCACACTCTTTCCAAAACACATGTATTTACATACATTGCTTTAAGTGTGACATTGTAATGTACAAGTTATCGCAATCTCACCTCAATTGCAATGTCATTCGAGGTGTATCATGACCAGGGAAATTGAACGGTATGTCAGAGCCATACAAATATCATTGGTCACACATAACCATATTCCTGAACTCCTGAAACAGGTTTGTTGTTGCTGCATCCCCTAACATTGTAAATGTATGTACTCACCTGTCTATTGGGTAGTGACAATTGCTGCTACTACAAACAGTAAGACATTCATGTAAGACACAGTAAGACATACAAGTCCATCTGTGTCGCTACTGTCCCTCAGGCTCACACCCACTCAGACCGTGAGAAGCCTGCTCTAAACCTTGCCATAGGGTAATCCATAGCCAGGATGCACAGTTTTAAAAAATGAAATAACTAAACTGTAACAGGATTATACCCTTCTTAACGACATAGGCCAGGGGTCGTGTCCGATACACCGATGGGAACGCGCTGAAAGTATACATTGAAAGCCAGTGGTGCGGTACACTTATTACCCTCAGAGAGAACCATTGAGCCACAAAGCTGATAAGTAGTGCTTTGGCTGCACATCACGACGGGGAGGCCAGCTGAACCAGCCATGCCCTACCTCTCACTCACGCTGTGAAGGTCAACGAGGAGAAAACCTGTCATGCTCCATTGGCCCCATTGGGCTATAAATGTGTGTGTACAGCAGAGTGTGTGTATGACTGTATGTACAAACAAATTGTGTACTGTACCTATACACGATAGTAGGCGTTCCAAATTACGTGTCCTGGGTGATGCTTTTAGCTATGATGGCAGGTGAATACGGAAGATGGAATACCATATAAGGAGGCGGAGGGTGGTGGAGGCATTAACAGCATGCCGTGCCAACCTCATGTTGCTGCTTCAAATCTCACTTATTACACCTTTAACCACTCAAGTTAATGCCTGATACTGCCTAACTACCGCGCAATTCGTGGTTAAGAACTTTTACGTAAGTCACACAAATTCATGTAGCGTAACTTATCGTCCAAAAATCTCTCTAATGTGTCAACTAGGACACTATTGGGAATGCCTACTGATGTGTATAGTGCACAATTTAATTAGGGGAATTTGGCATGTATATGTGTGTGTTAGGTGCTGGAAGGTGATATAAAATCATCAGACGGTGCTCCACTCAGACGCTATACGGGTCTGTCCTCACAGTTTCCACACCCAGTACCTCCAACACTCACAAGCTCAACGCCATGAACAATAACCCTTTTAAGACCTTTTCAGCACCACTCACTCAAACAAAATGCTAACTCTTTCTCTTTTTCACCCTCCTCTCTTTCCCTGATACATATAAATATATATATATATATATATATATATATAAATATATATATATCCTAGAATTTGTGTATCTGTCAAATATATTTCCGCTGGTGTCTGTGTGTGTGTCTATTTGTTCACTGTGCGTGTTTGTGGACAGATGTGTGTTGGTGTGCACTTGCCTCGGTTTTCTTTGTTTGCATCTGGTGTTGGCAGGAAGGGGCCGGGGGGTATCAGCGGTCAGAGAGATGCTGGCTGATGTCAGCTGGCCAGTGGGCACACAGGCCAGTCGCATCATATCGCCGTCACGGCCCGGATCTGGTGCCGCTCACGTATCGCGCTCACACTCACGCTGCCCCCCAGACATCCACAGCCTCTTTGTCTGCCTATGCGTGTCTGGGTGTGTGTTTGTAAACCATGTGTGATTTGGAGCCCATCCACTCATTCTAAAATTACCAAACCAATTATCTTGGCTCTCCCTGTGTAAAACCAACAAATTCCAAACAGTTACAGACAAAGGCCTTAGTACAGAACATTCTAATTTGAGATATGCAGGTGGTTCAAAGTCTCAATTTCACACAAGCCAAAGTCTATTTACTTCCAGTTCTGTGGACTGCTTGTTTTTACAGCATGGAGAAAGCATGGCTTGCCTTCATATCTATTCTGCTTCAATTAGAAACAGATGCCTCCATGCAGAGCCCTAACCCTAATTGTACGTGATGA
Organism: Nansenia antarctica; assembly: GCF_963989245.1. NCBI lineage: Eukaryota > Metazoa > Chordata > Actinopteri > Argentiniformes > Microstomatidae > Nansenia > Nansenia antarctica. The sequence continues at coordinate 21,828,342 of NC_137690.1, forward strand.
GCAAAGCTAATTGTCCTAGTGCTGCCTGACCTTCCTGCAGCTGTGAGGAGAGGCATGGGTGCTACTCTCCCCATACAACCCATACAATCCCTCATACCACCCAAACACACACACACACACACACACACACACACACACACACACACACACACCAGCTCATACTCCCCAATGTTTGAAAATGAGGACTGGTGGGGCGCACAAGCAAGGGGGTTAGCTTTGGTGACCACAAATTAGCTGCTGTAATTGCATCTCTCTCCCCTGCCCATAATTTTCCAAGCCTGTTTGGGGCAGTGGGGAGAGTTTGTTTGTTTTGGTGTCAGGGCGATTTAGAATCAAAACGAGGACCTCCGGCACACATGTGGACCCCCAAGCCAAATGGCAACACCACAGCCACCCAGAGCCCCACCTCTCCCACTCCACAGTGCTGCTCCAGGGAAGAGAGAGCAAACAAGGGGAGTGGGGTGAGGGAGGGAGGGAGAGGGTGATGAACAACAAGAATTTCACTCACAGATAAATGCCTTTCGCCTTTGACTTTCACAGTATTGCTGCAAGCTCACATCAATTATTGTTTGGGGTGTAATTAAAAAACCATTAAGACATGTTCAGGGTGAATTAATATTTCACATTTCTGTTGCCTTGTTGTTTGTCTTGGACAGAGTAAGAAAATAAAAACAATTTGAGCAAAGTTATTTCCACTCAACTCGTGTGAGCTGATAACCCGCTGATAAATGCAGGACAGTATTTGCAGGCAAAAAGAAAGCCAGTGTTAGGCTAACCCACAAGTCCAATTTTTCTTATTTACGTAAGACAATGGCTTGCAGCTGAGCATGCTTTCCTCAAAAATGTGCAAGCTAGCAAGCAACCAAACAAACATAAATCACACAATTAGCTTTGCAGCTGTGTTGTAGTCCTTAGAATGCCTCAGTGGCTTTAGAAAGATATGGCATCTTAATACAATGGTTTCTGCATTTAAAACAAACCAAGGATCAAAGACAAATTAGTGCCATGGGTTGATAACTTCAGTTATTCACATTTAAATAGGTTGTACTCTTATGGGTATGCATATTACGTTTTGATTCAATCAGATTTAATCAATCAAATCTAGAAAATTAAGAGCAAACTTTATTCATCCTGCATGTTAACTTTCTTCCAGGTACTATACAGTATAAGCTGCTATTAAACCAACATTTAAAATCACTGACAATCTGTTTGCCTAAGAGATCTGTTAATCTTACTGAATTGTTTCATGATAGCAGAAGAACTGACACACCTTCGACTGGGGATGGAGAATTGAGTAAAGATTGAGCTCATGTTGAGATATACTGTACAGCTTACCCTCTCAGACCACCTTTACACTCTCAACTCCCTGACCCATGTTCAACACTCTCCACTCTGACAGTGGCCCATGTGCTAGACCACTTACAGTGCTGTACGGTGGCGTGCATTTGTAACACATGCCAGGGGACTCATTCATGCAGATGGTGGTTGTTGTTTTTTGGTGTGTATTTTTTTTTACTGAAGGCTCTTGTGTAAAGGGCTTCCCTTTGGGCTCATATGAACCCTCAGCTCACACTGGTCCTGACCCACTACTCTGACCACCGCCGCTCTCACCAATGTTGGTCAAAACCTGACCACGGTGGCCATGGGACATTCTGACCACTACTGGTAAAAGAAAACTAGAATCATATCATTGCAGCAAGACACTATTTATATTGAATGGTGAACATGTGAACAATAGTATATATTCTGAGAGAAGACATCACAGCCCACACTATTCATTAGACCACACTGAAGCCTGTGAGTCTTTTAATGTCATAGATTGAGGATTTTAAAGTCATCACCGGTAGGTAGAGTGCTCCCTATAAACACCTGTTCAAAAGTGTGGGTAGAGACTTGTGTGTGTACAAGCATTCCGATGCTTGGGTAAAATTGTGTCAGGAGAGAATTCAAATGATGATTGATTTGTTTTGTCTTCATTTGTTTCCATTGAACATTGCCAACAACTCAGTTTCATGTACAGTAGAAGGCTTAGTTCATGACAGAGCCATGCATCCCTGTTCCAGACACACACATCCCCCATGCCTGGTTTTCCCCCCTAAGCCTCCTGCTTTTGGCATACAGTTATCAGACATGTGTATCGCACATCCGAGCCAGGCAGGAAGCAAGCATTGCATGGAGATGGTTTCCAGCATGTGCCGATGATATCATTAGCTAGTACTGTCCTGATCTGGATGGCAGCTTGAGCGTCTGTGTCACAGAGTGAACATTATTTGCTTTTTTACTTTTGGGTTTGTTGTGTTGATTTAAACTTCATTTACTTCACCAATAGTGTGTTTTCTTATCAATTTATTTATATTCATGATCTAGATTTAAAGATTTGTTTGCTGTCCTTTCCCTGGTTATACTTTTTAGTTTGTTGAGATTTACTATCGACTTTACATTACATGGACTATTACTGCTGTTAGTGTTCTACCTCCCGCGCCACCATCCTCTCTCCTAATTACACCTACAAGGCCATTCGTTCCTGACCAGACCTGCAGCCCTATAACAAGAAAGGTGCAATTTACCTATGGTCCTGCTTGCTGGGTGTGGAAACACTGAATCGTAGCGTCTGTCCCCCCGACGCTCATCCTCACTGGTCCCATGGTCTGCTTGCGGCTCCAGCCCCAGCCCCAGCCCCAGCCCCAGGCCCAGCCCCAGCCCCAGCCCCAGGCCCAGGCCCAGGCCCAGCCCCAGCCCCAGCCCCAGCCCCAGCCCCAGGCCCAGCCCCAGCCCCAGCCCCAGGCCCAGGCCCAGCCCCAGCCCCAGGCCCAGCCCCAGCCCCAGGCCCAGGCCCAGGCCCAGCCCCAGGCCCAGCCCCAGCCCCAGCCCCAGCCCCAGCCCCAGCCCCAGCCCCAGGCCCAGGCCCAGCCCCAGCCCCAGGCCCAGCCCCAGCCCGTCGGCCGGAAGTCAAAGAAAACTCTGAGCAGCACTTCTTCCTCTGTGTAAAGGGAAAGAAAACAAACGTATACACATTAGTGTGCACACTGAGTAATTCCTTGTGTAGAGAATTATTTGTAATTGGAGGTATCTCAATCACCATCCTCAACAAATACCAGCCTCGGCATCTCTGACATTGCTATCACATGCTAAATCCTACCTCAACGACAGACCAATCAAAAACACAAATCAACCACAGCTCCAGTCACCCAAGGTGTTCCCCAATGTTCTGTTCTTACCCCCCCCCCCTTATTAATGCTCTAAAAGTTCTCCCTTGGACATGGAGGCATGGACGCTGCCATGGCCTCCATCTCACTGACAAACTGCCTCACCATTATCAAAACCTGGTTGCAACAAAACGTCCTGAAACCTAACCTAAATCAGAAATCCTCCTCATCTGCCCCAAGTCCAAATCCAGTACAATTTAATTCTTCCTCACCATCAATGGGTACAGTGTCACAACAGTGGCGTCATCACTGACCAGACATTATCATTAGCTATGAAAGTCCACTCTGACTGCAGAGTCAAAGATTACAGAGACAGAGATTACAGAGACAGAGATTCTAGAGACAGAGATTCCAGAGACAGAGATTCCAGAGACAGAGATTCCAGAGACAGAGATTACAGAGACAGAGATTACAGAGACAGAGATTACAGAGACAGAGATTACAGAGACAGAGATTCCAGAGACAGAGATTCCAGAGACAGAGATTACAGAGACAGAGATTACAGAGACAGAGATTACAGAGACAGAGATTACAGAGACAGAGATTAGATACAAAATAATACAAATTAGATACTCACACTTGTACGTTTTGGGTACGGGCAGCAATGTTATGATTACTAGGAGGAAGTTGAATTGGTTGCTAATTAACGGTAGGCTAAAGGCTAGTAAATTACTACATTTTGACTTTAAATATTTAGCTTGAAACCTTGGGGCGAAACGTCCACTGTCAGGTCTGGGTGATTATACTAAAAGAAAGGCAGGAGTTCATTTGTGACCTGCACTGTAATATTTACCCGGCAAATTCAACCTTGGGGCGAAATAGTCCACATAGGATGAATGCAGGACTGGACATGTTTATGGTTATCTACTGGCCTGTCTATCTACTGGCCTGTCTCCAAAAGTGACAAGTGTCTCCACTTATGTTTACGCTCTGCAGTTTATGACACAGGACTTCCATAGCATATTCAATGCTAACGTTTGTTAGTTAGTGAACTGTACTGCCCACATTGGTAAGCTAACATGGCTATATACACAGATAGGGCATTACTATGAGCATCATTTAGTGATTTCTATTCCAATCCTGTTTAACTTTGCTAATATTTGAGTAAAACCACATTTTACTGAATACCTTGCCTTGATTGCAACCAAAGAATGTTTACAAGACATTGTGAAAACATCTACTGAATCATTGAAGTGTCTCTCCAACAGACATAACCACAACACAGACAGACCATACATGTAGATGTAACTGAATAGCTTCATAACTGTAATTAATACAGGCCCATGGTGTTTATGTTGAGAAGGGGATTGAGGCCTCTATATTCTCTGTTCCATTCTTGACCCTGATGTCAGTCTTCCTTTTTCCAGTCAGTGGAATCCACATTCCCTCCCCTCCTCATGCTCTCACTGTTGGGAACGCTACTGTTGCCACAGAGATGGGGCAGGAAAACATTTCTTCTTGGAAGCAGCAAAGAAACGGATGAACGGTAAAGGCAGAGCCAGGAGACTTCTCATGTTTAAAGCTCTTCACCATTCCCTTTTTCCACAATTTTTTCCCCCTCAAAATGAACATTGCAGTTGTTGAGGAAATATAATTATGTTCTTAGAAAACTGGTCCCACCTGGTCCCAACACTGTACAAGTTAGGCCTACTGGTCATGACAACAATAGACTATGAGCAAAGCCTACAATCTTGATTGAATATGCGCTCCAACATGAATCTGAGTATTTTTTCATTTTATTTTTCACAAATGATATCCTATGAATAATTACTATGATTAAAAAAAAAAAAAAAAAAAAAGGACGCTCTTGAGTTCTGGATCTGTGTAGTGGTGTCTGTGCTCTAAAAACGTCAATCACATTTCAAGAGGTTAACCCCATCTCTGTTGGAGAGCTGATGGAATATTACACAAATACAGGCTAGGCATATATGATTCATACAGAGTATGTTGTAAGACCATTCCATTCCATCACGGCTCTCTCTGTCACCTCATTAAAAATACAAAGAGGGTAAAGAAGAGGCCGTAATAAGCAATCTCTGTTAAACCTCCCAGTGAATGCACGAGAGTTACTGTCATTAAATGCTGTTTTATCTGAAAAGAGACATTAGAGCAGGATTTACTAATCTGTGCATGCCTGTACTGGTCTGTATGATGACATTATGCTGAACTGACCTTTCCAACAAGATTAGGAGAGCTTCGAGGGTAGGGGGTGGGGAGAGAGGAGGAAGGAAAGGGAATTAACAACGAATGAAAAATGGTGAGTTTGTCATACGGATGATGAAGTATTCAGCACTTTCAACCCAAGCGTCACAGAGTACATGAGCTCTACAAATGAAAGTGGCAAATTGTGTGCTCTGTATGGATCTGCTGCCTGGACAGATCTCGGGTCCTTCTTCCTGTTCAGTGGTGGTTGGGTTCCTGCGGTGTGGGTTGACTGGGGCCTCTGCTGTAGGCCCTGCCAGTGCAGGTGTATGGCCCAGTACCCTCTGGCAGGCCGGCCCATGACAGAGTGGACATGGTGTAAGCGGGCGCTGGCCTTGTCCTTTAGATTGGTCATGTCCTTGTCCTTATCCTTTAGATTATTCTAGATGTCCCTTAGAGGTGCCAGGGGTCCTGTTTTATGCTGATTCTCTCCTACTGTTTAATGTATCAGTTTTTCAGTTTGCAACAGCCTCTAATCTTGTGTTGTCCTCTTTGTGCTTATCTGATGAGACCCTCAAAACTAGACTAGTTTCTGAATTCGTCCAGGCTGAGTCTACCCCACCCTGTATACTGGTCCTTGGCACCCCACCCGGGTCCCACCAGAAATGCCCACCCAGGTCCCACCTTCACAACGGAACCTTGAACTCTTGCACAACATCATATTCCACATTAGTTGACTGTTCGGCACCTGATCAGCCAGAGGAGGATGGTCCCCATGGAGTCTGATTGGAGTCTGATTAATTTCAAGGTTTCTTCCTCCCAGAGAGTTTGTCCATGCCACTGTGCCCTATATCTGTCTCCCCTCTGTGGAGGTTTTTTCTTTGGCTTACTTATTGGCAGTCTATGGTTTGGTGTTAGATCATATTGTTTGTATTGTATTTACTCTTAATATTGTTTAGTATTGTTTTTGTTGTGAAGCATTTTGTGATATGTAAAAAGTGCTAGACATAGAATGTTTGATGGATTGAATGTTGTAATATGGTTGTCTCAGCTCCCACCCATGGCTCCAAACTGCTTTGGCATTTGGGTGGACATATGGCCTGAACCTCAACAAGTATACCTACAGCAGAGGGTCTGAATTGAGGTGTCTCTGATACTGAACCTTAGTGTTAACCCTCCTCCCTGAGTTCAGATTTTCTTCTAGCCTGTATTCATATTTGTCTCACCAGACTCCCTAGACAATGAAAGTTCCAGTCTGTTCTACATTTCGGACGTCATCGATCAACAGGAGAGGTGGATGGGCTGGTGCCAGTACTACACTGAGAGGAAAGGAGCAACAGTTGGATATTGCTCACTTCTCTCCCAGTGAAACCTGGAAGCCTCCTATATAGCCTCCCACCTCCAATCCAACAAACTGTATGAACCCCTTCAATCTGGCTTCCGCCCACATCACAGCACTGAAACAGCCCTGGTCAAAGTAATTAACGATCTCCTCACCTCTGCAGACTCAGGTGCCCTCAACATCCTAGTTCTACTAGACCTGAGCGCAGCCTTCGACACAGTGTCCCACTCCATCCTCCTTCAAAGGCTGCGCCAACTGGGTGTTGAGGGCACCGCCCTGGACTGGCCCACCTCCTACCTCACCAACAGACAACAGTTCATCTCCCTCTCCGGTCACACCTCCTCCTCCTCCTCTGTCACACAGGGGGTCCCACAAGGCTCAGTCCTCGGCCCCCTGCTCTTCCTCTGTTACACACTCCCCCTCGGTCACATCATCCGCCAATTCAACCTGGACTTCCACTGCTACGCCGATGACACCCAGATTTACATCACCACAAACTCCACCCAGAACCCACCCCTCACTCACATCGAAAACTGCATTTCAGCAATAAAAACCTGGCTCACACACAACTTCCTCAAACTCAACAGTGAAAAGACCGAAGTCATCCTCATCGGCACCAAATCCATCCTCAATAAAACCGGACCCATCACACTCACCATTGACGACACTACCATCACCCCCTCCCCCCTGGCTCGCAACCTGGGCTTCATTCTGGACCCCACCCTCTCATTCGATCCCCACGTCAGTTCTATTGTCAAGACATCCTACTTCCACCTCCGAAACATTGCAAAAATCAGACACTGCCTCTCCCCCCCCGCTGCTGAATCCCTCATCCACGCCTTCATCTCCTCCCGCCTTGACTACTGCAACTCCCTACTCACCGGCATCACCTCCCGCTCCCTCCATAGACTCCAGATGGTCCAAAACTCTGCTGCACGCCTCCTCTCAAACACCCGCTCCCGTGACCACATCACTCCTGTCCTCCACTCTCTCCACTGGCTCCCCATCAAAGAACGTATACAATTCAAAGTCCTCATCCTCACATACAAAGCCCTCCATAGCCTGGCCCCCCCTTACCTGACTGACCTCCTTCACCCCCACCGGCCTACCCGTACCCTCCGATCCTCATCCATTGTTCCCCTCACTGTCCCACCCTCAAAACTCAAAGGCTTCGGTCACCGTGCCTTTTCACGAGCTGCACCCCGCCTCTGGAACTCTCTCCCTCAACCACTCAGAGACTCACCCTCACTCCTCACTTTTAAATCCCACCTCAAAACCTACCTGTTCTCCCATGCCTACAGCCTCCCCTACCCCTAGCCATCTCCCCCAGAGTTCTATGATGTCTCTACTTGAAAAAATGGATAGACCTATCGGCTCCAATCACAGCATGACCCCTCTCCATCACAGCAGATTCCCAACCTCACCTTACACATCCTGGCCACTCAACTCCTCAGGAACTCAGGATAAAGAGAGAGAGAGAGAGAGAGAGAGAGAGAGAGAGAGAGAGAGAGAGAGAGAGAGAGAGAGAGAGAGAGAGAGAGAGAGAGAGAGAGAGAGAGAGAGAGAGGGGAAGAGAGAGAGAGTGCAGAGTGAAATAACAGAGTGTGGTGGTTATTGACTTGAAAGGGTTTGGCCACAGTAGAGTGCGGGTTTGGTATTGAATTACTAGGGGATCCTACTGCGAGGGCTATTGGCATGAGGAGGTTTTTCCTCCTCTCCTTTCCTCTCAATGACTGTAGACAGGAGGTCTTTTTCTCATGGAAGTGGCTGTTGAGCAGAGGAGGAGGAAAAATAGTGCTTTTGCTGAACGTTAACACATCAACATGAGCATCAGTCAAACAGCCTTAGAGTTAGCAGAACTGCGGTAAACAGCTGGGATAGTGTCATGTCGGATATAGAATATGTAAACACACAATTACACATGATATACTGTATGTACAGTACTCAAAAAGGCAAACAAACAAACACCTATGCCTTACACCTAAGCCAAACACCTAACAAAACCAAATGGTAATGTACTCCATACAGTCTTTTTTTTGATTGATTGAAAACCTTTATTGTCCCCAATGGGGAAATGTTGTTGTCAAACAGCTTAGTTAGGGCAGACAGAAAACATTCAATAAAATACATAAAACAGTGCAGGCTCAATAAGTAAAAAGTTCCAAGTTCCAAAGTTCCAGCTCCAGGTCTCCCCCACCCTGCAGGGCCTGGTTGTAGAGTCGGAGTGCAGCTGGAACAAAGGACTGTCCAAATCTTTTTCAACACAACACAAAAGTTCTGTCCAACACAACACAAAAGGACAACACAAAAGGACTGTCCAAATCTTTTTCAACACAACACAAAAGTTCACTCCATTCACATACCATACTCAGGTCTGCTGACATACACACCACATACTGTACTTACAGTAGAGCAGATTACTTCACACCGTGTTATCATCTTCTCAGCGTCATGACATTATCATGGCCATTATCATATCATGTTCTTGGAGGGCGAAAGCAATTGATTGGTTGGTTAGCTAAACTCATCACCAAGGAGAAGCTTTCCCCTGGTTGGTGATCCCTCTGAACCGTTGTGAGCATGGTTGCGGTGTTTGCAGTCAGGCGAGGTGTCAGAGGTGTGACTGTCAGTGCCGACACCAGCAGACGGAGGAGGAAACACCTCTGATTGCACTGAGTAAACCACTAAACCTGCCCAGTGATTCACACAAGACATCAAAACACACACCATTTCCTATTGCATGGCAAAGAGGCCATTCCTATAAAAACACATGAGACTCAAACAAGTTTGTCTTCCTTTTCTCTTCCCCCGTGGGACCCTGGGTAATAGGAAAGCAGGGTTCCGTTGGCCTGGTAAATGGGCCGCGTCTCTTAGCCAGCAGAGCCACCACGTTTCTCCATAACGGCCAATCTCCCCCTTGATTGGTCCTGTCAGGCCGGGAATTGGACTAAGATTCAGGGAGGAAAGATTTGTGTTTGTGTGTGTGCGTGTGCGTGTGCGTGTGTGCGTGTGTGTGTGTGTGTGTGTGTGTCTGCATGCCAGAGGAGGAAGGGGAGGACCACCCTACTCAGTGTATTTCTAAAATAATTAAAACGTTTAAAAGTTATCCTTTTAGACAAGACTATATTAAATATATTAACATATTACATGTCAAATGTTCACCTGATTAAAACCCACTGTTTTGCCATCCGCCTCAAACTACAATACATTGACTTTAATAGGCTTGTGGTTCTTACCCTCTTCTTCCAAGATCAGAATTGTAGGTTACATGTGCTAGTTTTAATTTATTAAGTATCGTTAATATGATGACAACGAGGTAGGCTGTGAGGTTTATTGTAGATGGGTGGATTGGTGATGACAAAAATGTCAATGCATAGCTGGGTCAAAAGGCAGCTATAGGGGCACTTGGTGGCATAGCACACTAAGGCGTCAGCCTTGTAATGCCACCTCTCTCTCACCCATCCTTCTTGTCAATCTCTACAAGATTGTCATCTCAAACTGGTTTCCTGCACATGAGTTCAGTGTTCTTTAGTGGCCTTCCCAGTGACCGGATCTGAATCCAGTAGAACACCTTTGGGATATGGTAGAATGGGAGATTTCAGCTTGGAAGTGCACCTGAAAAATCTGCAATCATGCAATGCAATCATGTCATCATGGACCAGAATCTAAAAGGAATGTTTCTAACATCAAGCTTTTTTCAGAGTGGGAGGGAGGCCCTACCCAGTATTAGTATAGTGTTCCTATAAAGTGTTCAGTAAATGAAAAGTGACAGTGGAGCACATGAATATCATATAGGGAGATTTCAAACTTGGTGCCCAGAGATATAATTTAAATATTAATATACATATAAAGCTGGCTTCAAGCTTCAAGAGGTCGGTCCTGGGCCACCTAAAAACTCTCCTTCCTCACGCACTAGACCCCCTCCAGTTCGCCTACCGCAAGAACAGGTCAACGGAGGACGCCATCTCCACGGCACTTCTCTCCATCCTGACCCACCTAGATACAAGCAACACCTATGCAAGGATGCTGTTCAATGACTTCAGTTCAGCATTCAACACCATAATCCCTTCCTAGCTGGTCACCAAAATCAATGACCTTTGTATCAGCACCTCCATCTGAAACTGGACCCTAGACCTCCTAACCAACAGATCCCAGCTAGTCAAGTTGGACAACCACTCCTCCTCCACCCTGACCCTGATCACCGGCAAGTTCACAGATGACACCACGGTGGTAGGCCTGATAAGTAACAACGAACCAGTCGGCCTACAGGGAGAAGGTCCAGCAACTGGCAGTGTGGTGTGCTGGCAACAACCTGGCCCTCAACACAAGCAAGACCAAAGAGACGAGATGGAGGTGGAGCGTGTTCTCAGCTTCAAGTTCCTGGGTGTCCACATCTCCGAGGACCCCTCTTGGACCCTCAACTCCTCTTCCCTGGTTAAAAAGGCGCAGCAGCACCTATACTTCCTGAGGAGATTGAAGAAAGCCCAGCTGTCTCCCAGGATTCTGGCCAACTTCTACCACTGCACCATTGAGAGCATCCTAACCAACTGCATCACAGTGTGGTATGGCAACTGCACTGTGTCCGACCAGAAAGCCCTGCAATGGGTGCCCATCGAGTCCCTCCAAGCAGACCGGCGTCGGTGGAGGGCGGCAAACATCATCAAGGATACCTCGCACCCCAGCGATGGTCTGTTTGATCCCCTACCATCTAAGAGACTCAAGAAGTACAGGATCCTCAGGTCCCATACCAGCAGGCTCCAGAACAGCTTCTTTCACAGAACTGTCACTCTGATGAACACTCTGTTGAGCGATCCCCCCCTGCCCCCCAACATGGGGTACACTGACTCTCAGTATCCCCCCCCCCCCCCCCGGTCACTGTGGACACATTTTGCCTTTGCACTACTGCTGGTTGCACACACCCCTGGTCAATGTGAACACTCAATTACCCTTTGCGCTACTGCTGTTTACAAATACTACCTTTGAACATACCATATTTCTGCACATCGCACATACCTCTTTTTGATATAGCCTCTATTTATACATCTGTATAGACCATGCTGTATATAGCTACCTTAACTGTACATAGCTTAGTACTATCCTCTCCTGTATATACCTCTAACTACTGTACTTGCCATACTGTACCTGTCACTGTCATGTTTCATCACTATTTGCACTTCTGGTTAGATGCTAAACTGCATTTCATTGTCTTTCTTTTATTTATATAATTTCATCAAATTATGTTACAATTTTGAAATTCTTAAAAATGTCAGGGATGAAAATGCTCTTAAAATATAAAATTCAATGTCAAAGAATTATTGTTTTATGATGGTAATGACATTTACCCAGGACTATCTATTGTATATAAAACATCTAAAAAGTGCTAAAGATCAAAGATTCTTATATAGTATGGTTTCTGGCACTATCAGATCATATTTCCAGACAGGGTAAGTATAAGTTTCAGATAGATAAAAAGCTGTTTCATGAGTTTTAGTTTCTAGTTTCTAATGTTAACAGCCAAAAGTGGCCGTAGTTGCAGAATCACCCATACTGTATGCTATGCATATTAAACTTTGGTAAACTTGGAAGTAGGCATTAACAGTATGATATCAAAATATGTACCTCCTCTATTGCTAGGTAGTCTATCTATGGAGGCAAATAGAGAAACTGAAAGTGCAGGGTTGGGGTGAATACACAGAGATGATAGGCTGTTTCACACAGTCAGCTGACTGAAACTCTGTATCAAGTGCTACTGAATGATCCATCACTTTCCCATTACACTAAACCATTGAAGGTTCTCTCCCCTCTTCTGCATTTTCCTCGTGATTAAATGGTTAAATGAGCTGCAAAACAACCTCCCCATATCTTGTACCCATATCTTGTACGCTTGAAGCGTCTTAGTACAACGCCTGCTCCCTCTCTCTCTCTCTCTCCCTTTTTAAGAGCGGTGTGGATGAGGCGTGGATCATTGCGCAGGTAGGCATGGAGAGAGGAAGGGAGGGGGGGGGGGGGGTAGGATCGGCAGCCAAAGAAGGAGACAAACACTCTTGCTTACAGCTTGTGCACCAGCATCATTAGCCAATGTAGCCCTCGTAAAAGTGAGTTATGGCCCACGATTGGGGAGGTTCCATATGGCACAAGTGATCCAGAAAGGCAACGTGTCGCAGAGACCCCCAGAGTCCAACAAGTCAGGTTTTACAGGGGCCTCCCTCGCCATCATTAATTGATTTTAATAACAGGCAGTGAGGGGGCAGAATGCTCTCATTCATTGGGCTGATGGGGCTTTTCCCAAGGCCCACGTCGAACACTGCAGCACTTAGACCTGTTTGTTTGGATTGCCGTTAGTGTGTGGCTCTCAGACCTACTTGGTTACTCAGTCAGACACATACTCAATGTCCTGACCGCTCACTCACTCGCTCACTCAAACATTTGTTCATTTACTCGCTCAATAATGTCTTCACTCAATCACTGGCCCACTCATTTATACACTCATTTATTCATTCCCACACTCACTCACCCATGGGTATGTGTGTGCCCCCTTTTAGCTAGGGCTCAAGTGGGGAATTATCACAGACATACAAACATCCTGTAGTAACCTCAGATTATAAGAATAATCTTGCTGCAGGCTCCTATTCCTCCAAGAGTAAAATAGTTTGAGATATATGCTTTTGCTAGCATATTTGACTGTGAATAATTTACCCACCTCCACTAGAGTAAAAAAGGAGAAACATTTAAAACATCTTAATGATTATTGTGTTAGAATGATGTGTTGTACCTTAGATATTGAAAGAAGCTGGGAGGTAGGCTGCCTGTATACAGTGGGCCCTCCCCTTATCCAGCACTCTCTCACATCTCTGTCTCAATCACTCCGCAGACTCAAAGTGAAAAATCCCCCATTTTGCATATTTTGCCCTCCACTTTGATTGTTCAGCAGTCTAACGGAACCGGGGGGTGGGGAGGTGGGGGGGGTTGAGCATAGGGGGTGGGGAGGGGTAAGAGGGGGAGCTGGTGCTGTCACAGCTGCATAATACACTCATTACTCCTGTGCAGTGGAATTACCACTGATGGAAATGGGATTTTGGAAGATATATGGAATGTAATTATTATATACATATATGCATAGCATTTTTTACTCTGATATGGAGCTTTTGGGGTGATATTTTGAGATGTGTGTGTGTGTGTGTGTGTGTGTGTGTGTGTGTGTGTGTGCGCGTGTGTGTGTGTGTGTGTTCGTCATTATTGGCTTGTGTGGCCGTGTATTTGGTAGTTGGCCGTGTGTTTGGTAGCTACACAAATCATGCAGTCAATGTGCTTGGTCTTATCAGCTACGGTATACTTTGAGACTCACTGTGTGGTACCCTGCTCCCGTTTTCCTGTGACCAACTAGTACAACTCAACTCAGTGACCAGGTCCTTCTTCAGTGGTTGACCCTGTTCTGAAAACCTCTGTGAAGTCAAACTCCTCTGACGCTCCCGTCTCCAAACTGAGAACGGAGGTCAGGCTGACTCATTCCAACATCGGAGCTGTCTGAACAGCCCTCACTGCTCTGGAATACCAATGCTCTGAGAACCGCCACGACTCACAGAGGCACGATTGCGCAGCAGTGCTCCTATGAAACAGGAACATGGAGATAATACAGTAACAGAGGATTTGATATGAGTTATTGTGTTCCTATATACAGTACACTTCCAGTTAATACTATATACAGTAAGTCATGTGAAAAAATTAGGACACCCCATGAAATATTTAGTTATTTCTTTAAGAAATATGTGACAGGGTCTGGTGAAAAAGTCCCCAAATAGGGCAAGGTGATTTTTTTTTTTTTTTTTTTTTTACAGATTATGAACTGTTGTTTGTTATATTGAGTGGGCTCTTCAACTATCGTAATATGAAAGAAAACAGAAAACACCCTTAAAAAAGAGATGAAGATGAAGCTTTTTAGAGTTTTACGCAACTTGAGAATTGCCGACATGCGGTCACATATGGACATATCAATATTTGATCTTCTTTCAAACAATATCTATAGATAAAGGTGATGTAATTCAACCAAAAACAATGAAAATGTAACATTGTTATAATTTATTTAACAAAAAATTAACAAAGATGCCAATTCTTACTGAGGAGAAAGTTAGGACACGCGATGCCCTAATAACTGGTAATGCCCCCTTTGGCTGATAACCTATTAGACGTTTCCTATAAGTGTCTACCAGTCTCTGACATCGAATAGGAGAAAGTTTTTCCCGCTCCTCCATGCATCATTCTTTTAGCTGTGTCATGTTTGAGGGGTGTCTTGCATGCACAGCCCATGTCAAATCACCCCACACCATCTCAATAGGATTAAGATCCGAGCTTTAACTTGGCCATTCCAGAACTCTCCATTTCTTCCTTTCGAGCCATTCCTTGGTGGATTTACTGGAATGTTTTGGGTCATTGTCATAATGGTCCACATCCGCTTCAGCTTAAATTTTTGGACAGATGGTCTCACATTTTCCTCAAGCACCCTCTGATACAATAAATAATTCATAGTGGATTCTATGATGGTGAGCTGGCCAGGCCCTGCTACAGCAAAGCAGCCCCCAACCATGACATTTCCACCCCCAGGCTTCACAGTTGGTATGAGGTTCTCTGCTCGAATACTATCTTTGGTTTGCGGCAAACATGTCTTCTGTTACTGTGCCCAGATAATTCAACTTTGGATTCATCTGTCCAAAGCACATTGTTCTTAATGTCATGGTGTTTATCTAGGTGTTCTCTGGCAAATGTTAGTCTTGCCATGATGAGGTTTTTTTGACAGCAAGGGTTTCCTCCTTGCACACTTCCCATGAAAATCAAATGTGTGCAGTCTCTTTCTGATGGTAGATGCATGTACTTTGACATCAACTGTGGCAAGAGCTACCTGTAGGTCTCGTGATGACATTTAGGATTGTTGGAGACTTCTTTAAGCATCTTGCGGTCTGCTCTTGGGCTCCTAGGACGGCCTGGCCTCTCCATGTTGGTAGTTGTTTTAAATGTTCTCCACTTTTAATGTTCTCCCAAATTATTTTCCAGACAGTGGAATGGCTGATTTCTAATTGTTTAGAGATCTTTTTAAATCCCTTCCCAGACTCATACACATCTACAACCTTCTTTCTGAAGGCCTCAGAAAGCTCCTTTGATTTTGCCAAGGTGACACCACTCACTTCAACAATCAAGAGCAACCAAACTAAATTTCTGAGGTTTAAATAAGACAGGCTCCTCCAAAATCCTCTCTAATGATGTTCTAATCATTTGCACCTGATGTGTTGCACTTGATTCTAATTTTTAGGAATTAATTACATTTTACACATTTTAAAATGTTTTTTTCCCAGTCATATTTGTTTAGTTATATTACCTCCACCTCTCAATATTGTTAAAATTAAAATGTCCATATGTTTAAATATGTTGAAAAAGACAAAGGTTTTCATGGGATGTCCTATCTTTTTCACATCACTATATACTATATAACATATTTGTTGTTGTTTTTGTTATATTCGTACATGCTAATTATTATTTACAGTATGATGCCCACATTCTATTCAATTGCTCTATTCAGTTCTTTTTATAGGTGTATGATGGCAGCATGTAAACAGGTCTGCAGCAACATGAGCCAGTATGTATGGTTTTCACTGCAGTGTTCCACAGTGGGGGAAGGCACAGGGCCGCGGCTGGAGGTTTTCTTTGGACGGCACCTGGGTGTGAAAATAGGGCCCCACAGTCTGGTCTGAGAGGCTGTGAAAACAGAGCCTCCAGTTGGGCTGGACGGGACTGGACCTCTCCAAACAGAAACCATGACTCAGCCCCAGGAACATATCCACTTTCCCTCTTCAGGGAAAACCAGCAGGACGGGGACTGGAAAATGTACAGTACATGCAATATGACTGGTGTAAAACCCTGGAACACTACAATAATTAGAGCATATGAAGGGACTGAGTACAGTGTAGTACATGTGCTGATATTTTAATCTATTCAGATTAGAGGTTGTTTGAATCATTCAGCATTCCATAGCCTTGTGCACACTTTAAGTAAAACAGTTTCAAGAACCAACATTTTCAACTCTCTATTCCACAGATCATGTCTATTATTATCAATCATGTCAGGCATGACATACAGTAGTTTCAGTGAAGATGGCAACCCTTCATACATTGATGAGCGCACAGGACTGTAATGTCTGTAACGTGTGTATGAACATGAGGGTAGCAATGTGCGAGTGTGTCTCTGCAGCCATCCTCTTGTCTGTGTCTAGCTGAGTGGAGGACTTTATTAAGGCACTCAGGCGTCTAAACTCTGTGGAGAGCAAGACTTTCCCCTCATCTCCGGTCTGCGTGAGTGGAGAGGCAGGGGCCTCACTCTCCACTGTGGAATATTTATCTTTCCAGCTGGTTAGATGGATTAAATGACCATCCTGTAGAGAGAGAGGGGGGGGGGGTAAAGACTGTGTGTGTGTGTGTGTGTGTCTGTGTATGTGTGTTTGTGTGTGTGTGTGTGTGTGCATGTGTGTGTGTACATGTGCGTGTGCGTGTGCGTGTGCGTGTGCATGTGCGTGTGTGTGTGTGAGAGCGAGATGGATGGAGACAGAGGGAGAGAGAGAGCTGGGGAGTTTGTGAGGGGTGTGTGTATGAGAGAGCAAAAGAAAGAGAGAGACAGGAACACAATTGGGAGAATGCTGTTATCTTCAACAAAATAACAGAAGATCCACTGCTATTTGTTTTTTTATTTAAATCTTGAACTTTAAGAAAGTGCATGAAAGTCACATTTACCCCTTGCCGTGAGACATTTACCCCTCCCCCTCACACACTCACATACACAGACACATAATTACACACACACACATCATACACACACACACACACACACACACACACACACACACACACACAGCTAATTACTGTAAGTGCTTGATACTTCCATGGAAATTTATTTCAAAGACAAAACGCATATGTTCATGCAAATGAAATGAGAAATCATTAAATGTGCAGATATCTGAGACAAATGACAAATTTCTCACTATCACACATCCTCCTGTTGGGTTGTATCAAGTCAAAATCAAGCTAAATTCGCCACAAATAGGACACCTGCTGCCCAGGGTAGTATTCCTTGGTGAGGGTGGTTCAAAGTCACATTGATTAATCTTAATTGATGATCATTTGGTAGCATCGCTGTATCTGTAAACAGGTGCTCGTCTGTAGCTCGGAAAAAGCCATTATACGTATGAAGTCAACTTGGATGGAGTAACACAACATACATGTGTCCATAAAACTTACAAAAAATAGACACCCCCCCCCATTCCTCCTCCCTACCTCCCTGCAACTCCCTCATTAATGCTGTACACAAAAAGGAGTAAAACTCTTTCTCTGGGGTTCCTCTCTCATACAATACACTACTCTATTTAGCTTGTTCAGCATTACAAGTAATTATAATCAGCCTAAAGTAAGAAATAAGCACATAAACCGCAAATAAAAGAGAGTAATAACATCAAAGACAGCCCCTATGAAATGTGACCCCGCCATAGTCACACTGTGATGTTGAATGGATGTCAGCTATGTGTGTGTGGTGTTGGGTATGAGAAGGGCAATCTAAGTGGGGAGCTGAAGTCATGGAAATTTCCCTCCATAAAAGTGAGGCATGACAATGGATTTGGAGCATCAAGGCCCCCGGGATTATGGGGATCACATAAATCCCCCTGCACTGTAATTTTAGTAAACCACATCAAACTCCATGTTAAGGGTTAATAATCCAGTTCCCCACCTCTCAGCTCACTGTGCACCCAGCCCAAAATCCCTGACATTAACACGCACACACAGACTTTAACACATGCATGCACGCACACACACATACACTTCCTGTGTACAAACACATGCAAACATGAACACTCACTTAGCCACCCACAAAGACACACACACACACACACACACACACACACGCACACACACACACACACACACACACACACACACACACAGACATACAGACAGAAAGACAGACAGACAGATACCAACACCCACTCACACCCACAAAGACACACACACACGCACACACACAGTCACACACGCGCACACACACACACACACACACACACACACACACACACACACGCACACACACACACAGGGTGCCTGTGTTCTCAGAGCTGTCACGTCCCCGTGCCTCTGACATCATGGCAGTGTTATGATTGTTGGCAGGTTGCCATGTAGCAGGCAGAGACAGGGATTGGCCTTGGAGCTGCATCATTTGGAGCTCTGAGGTGAATGAGAGGAGGACCTTGTAGAGGGAGTCTGAAGCTGATCGATGCACAACAGCAAGCTTAGGATACCCGTAGTGTTTCTACCACAGGAAGAGGGTTTTTTGTATCTGTGTACTGTTATGGGTAGACTGCTGAGGTTCAGAGCCTGTGCTCCTCCCACTCCCCCTAGTGCTGCTTTATGGACATAGAGTTCAAGCACACACCCCTCTCAGTTGACTTGATATACACTTGATGTATAATTGATATAGTGTATGTGTCAAAAACACATAAACACACACCCCTCCTATCCTGTTACTCTGCACAATTGTTACATTTCTGCGTCATATATCTCTGTGTTATATTATGTTTATCTATTATGTTGTCTATTTAATTCAGGCATTGTGTTGCTGTAAATATAAACGTATTTCAGTTATGTTTTGGACTGTCATGCGGGATCAATAAAGACAAGACAAAAGTAAATCCTTGTCTTTTATAAATTGTCAATTGTACAATGCAAGATAGGAGTAAGCCCTACATTTAGATAAACAAACTTTATTATCTCATTCACGTCGACTGCTCCCCAACATAAATACAAACCGCCAACACTTAACTCTGCATCCTGTGTAAGTTGTCTACCCACCCTAGGCCTTCAGCCAGCACAGACTGAGGGGAGCTCTCCACACTCATTCAGACACACACACAGCGCGGTTAGGTCAGCAGGCTGGGGACAGTGGGGACAGCGGGGACAGCAGCCCCTCCCTCTGTGGCCACAATGACAACATCTAACCAGTTGTTCTAGTCAGCTGCACTCAAATCGGCAACAGCTCCGTCCTCCACAGAGAAGAACACAACCAGGAGGAGTTCCTGTTTCTTTCCCCTAAATTAGACTCCCAGTTGACGGAAGACAGGGTTTATTATATAAGCCAACAGGATTAGGAGGCAACAAAGCATCAGCTCTGAGAAATCCCTGCTGGCCCTGGGGTCCATGGTGCTGTACTGTGGCTGTCTGGAACAGAGCTGAGGAGGAGGGAGCCCAGCCAACTCTGTTCACTGTGGCTGGCTGTCTCACAACAACACCACAGACGAATACCACCATCTCTCACACCGTAGGAGCCAGACCAGCAACCTGACACACTACCACCATCTCTCACACCGTAGGAGCCAGACCAGCAACCTGACCAGCCACCCATACAGTGGTTGTCGAAAATATCAGATATGGGCTGTCATAACATGGGTTGTTTTTTTCTGACAACCCAGACACAAATAACATGGCCCCTCTTACGTATCGTCATGACAGGTGTCCTGAGTCTCTCACCCCCAGCAACGCAACCCGACAACCCCCCTTGCAAGTCTCACTTTGCTTGAAGAATCTTGTTAAACATTTGCATTTCAAAGACAGTATAGGCACCTACACCATGAATGTGATGGTTGCTTGACAGAAACTGTTCTGTACAGTGTAGGACTGGGAATAAATCCATGTGATTAATCAGGTCTGAAGCTAAAACATAATAATAACCCCCTTTATATTAATGCACGGCTCACGGCTTGAACAGCGCTCAGGAAAGGTCATTAGTCATCGGCTTTCTGCGCTCCCACAATTAAGAGGCAGTGGCATATTACTCTCTCTCTCCCTCTCTCTCTCTCTCTCTCTCTCTCTCTCTCTCTCTCTCTCTCTCTCTCTCTCTCTCTCTCTCTCTCTCTCTCTCTCTCTAAATCACACCACTCTATCGTTGGTGTTTTCTAATACTGGGTGTTATGCTGGACAGGAGAGTGATGATGTGATTTTAGTCTACTGGTTGTTTTTCTCAAACAAAATGGGAACTTTTGTGAGTTTTTTTTTCTTCAAAATCACTCTGTACTGTAGTAAGGCATTTCAAATGGTCTGAGATGGAAAGATGCCATTATAAAAATGCTGTGCTTGAAATATGCAATTCATTTCCTTAAAAGGTATTAAGTACCCGACTCAATGCTTGATTAAATAAAATAGTTGTTTGTGCATGTGGAAAATTACATGAAATAAAATGGACAAAAAGGATTGAATAAAAAGAAAAGAGAAGTGTGATTATTTTGTGAACTTTGGGAATTGTATATCCTACTGTTACTCCACAGACGATTATGTTGAATGAAATTTTAAAAAGCAAAAGAATATTCAAACATCATAAGAATCAATTTGGTATTCAGGAGCTTGCAGAGGACATGATGTTCTTTTTCCTGGTGAGGAACACTTTCAAAGGCTGTCATGCAAACAAACCATTGACAGTCTCCCTCTCTCCTCCGACTCTTTTCCTCTCCTTTTTTCTTTCTAGCTTTCCTTTTTGTGATATCCGCTAATTTTGCCATGCTGAGGCAAATTTGTCACGGCGCGTGGGCCCGTTTGATTTCATTAAACAGAATATTTAAGCATAAAAATTGTTTAATCGTCTCATGTCATTAGGAGATGGATTTCATTTTGCATACATTTGCATACTTCCCCCTCAAATTAAGCTAGGCAAATATGCAAATGCAGGGGCCCAGGTTATGGCGGAGGTGTTTATTGTCATCACTTCAGGCTGTTCCACACTGCAGCGCCTCCGCAGAGCAGGGGTGACGGCAACATCTGGACGCCTGGGGGTTGGGGATGGTGGGTGGGTTGGATGGTGGTGGTGGTGGGGGTGGGGGTGCGAGGTATAGCACAGTGGGGGGGCGATGTTCAATTGTTCAGCTTTACATCAAGATGCATTGATCCTCCTGATTGTTTCTTTTTTCAAAACTCGATGGAATAGCAACTGCTCTTATCGACTGTCCACATCCAGTAGCATCCTCTCTGTCTATTGGCAGAAACTAAACCAACAACATACAGTACACACATCTGCCTTATCCTACTGTATCCCGATGCTAAAAGCAGATGCAGAGGATCAGTGAGGTAGATTAAGACATACATATAAAACATACAGTCTCTTCAGCTGAAGCCCAGTGCATGTGTTTTTATCAGCTGCTCCACTGCTATAGTCCACATGGCTAAGCACTGGTGCTAATGAGGCAGTAATTAGCAACAGCGTGACGCTTCTTCATCCATGCTTAAGTCCCTTCTCATTTTTTCCCCACTGTAATTTTCTCACGCTGCAATTTCAGGCATCAGACACTAGATTTGTTCCGGCACAATAAAGGTTGCGTGGTGAAGACAGATCGGGGAAGAGCATTAGCCGCTGTAATTGCGACTTTAGAAAAATGGAAATTCTGAGCCCGCATCTAACCCCATTTTACTCCTAATCAGGGGGATATAAATGAGCCAGACGAGGTGGTCCTCTACTGTCAGTTTAATAATTAGACAAACGCCACCGTTCTCCGCCCTGTCTGTCCTCAACGTTTGGTTGAGAAATGTATGGTTTGTTGAAACATATCCGAATAACTTGCTACTTTTATTGAAATAAATATTCAGCATTAATAGTTGAATGTAGTTGCATAGTCATTTCAAACCATTGTGCACTCATGTGTATACCATGGACTACAACAGCAGTTTTTTTGGGGGTGGGTTTCTGTTTTTGTTTGCCTTCTAATCAGTGACTCATTTAGTCTAGAGAAACCAGCTGGGCACTCTATGTAATCAGTCACATTAATTGCTGAGGAGATGTGAAAACCAGAAATACTAGAGTACAACCAGAGTTGTGCACACCTGCTTTAGATTAATTTGAAGGATAAGACATAACAAATGAATGAGGACAGGGCCCCACTCTGTTCAAGCCAATGGCCCGAGCGAAGGACAGCACTATGTTATACAGAGGCCCTGCATTGGGCACCGAGCCTCGAGCAGGGGGGTGCGTCTATCAGCACCAATGGGACAAGGACATTCCTTCAGTCTGCCTTAAAAAAAATCCCCCCTCCCTTCTCACCCCTCTTCTGTCTGATTCTAGAGGCCCTTGATATTCAATGAGCACAGCACAGTAAAAAAAGAAAAGAAAAAGGGAGTTAGAAGAGGGTGCTGACAGATGTGTGTGTGTGTGTGTGTGTGTGTGTGTGTGTGTGTGTGTTTGTGTGTTTGTGTGTGTGCGAGAGAGAGAGAGAGAGAGAGAGAGAGAGAGAGAGAGGAGAGAGAGGAGAGAGACAGAGAGAGAGAGAGAGAGAGAGAGAGAGAGAGAGAGACGTACTCCATCAGAAGTCACCAGAACAAGACTAAACAACATCCAGCAGGGCTTACCACAGTACAGTATATGTACCCAGGTTGTCTGAAAGCAATCTGACAATGGAAAGAAAGGCAAATGAGGTAAAAGGAACAGAGTACCGAGATAAGACGCAACAAACTGAACATCTCATAGACCAGCGACTGAGGAAAAGCAATAATCATGGTGCAACACTGTTTGACAAACACTGTGCTGTGTTTGCATAATATGCTATAGACTGATCGATCGGGGAGAATGATCAAGGAATACTATAGACTGATCAGCATTAGCTTGTGCTAGTCCAAATAGCCTCAGAGGTCTGTGAGGGAGGAGACAGGGGGCCTGGTAGAGGTTGGCCAGAGTGGCAGAGGCCTGGTGACACTGAGCCCCAGTGGCAGAGGCTGGGGTAATAAATCATGGCCAGTGGCAGTCAAGATAAACACCCCTGTGAAGCAGATTGGGAGGAGAAGCTGTTGTGACGAGCGTGTCGTAGTGAGGAGGCACAGACGACCTGTGTGAATAAGGGTCACCTCTCCTCCAAACAGCCTCCTGTGTCTTAATTGACCCTGAAAAGCCATTATAGCCACTCGGCGTCCTCCTTCTTCTCCTCCCTCTCGTCTCTTCTCCCTCTCCTCTCACGTCCCTCTCTCACACAGTCACAGACCTTCTCCAGGACCTCAATGGCTCTTCAACACAAACTCAGAAATGAGCTCATATCTTCAAAACTGCCCCCCCTCCCGCTGTCTCCTCCGAACAACGCCATGCACACACACACACACACACACACACACACACACACACACACACACACACACACACACACACACACATACAGTACACACACACACATACAGTACACACACACATAGTACACACACACACACACACACACACACACACATACAGTACACACACACATAGTACACACACACACACACACACACACACATACAGTACACACACATACAGTACACACACACATAGTACACACACACACACACACACACGCATGCATGCACATGTAAGTAGTGTTTGGCAGTGCAAAATAGCTTCTCCACTGGTGATTGGTATACCTTCGTATCTCAGGGAGGTTACGAATGATTGAGAACCAGGCATGGCGAGGGGACTACTACTGTACCTAAGTAGGCAGCTGTGTGTTGACAATGAGCTGCAGTGTTATCACAGTCTCATCTGAGCAGGGCCCTGACGGCTCCCTCCCCTGAGTGACGCCTGCCATTGACACTTTATCAGCTGTCCACAGCGGCCACCAACACCCCCACCACCACCTGCTCCAGCTCCCCCTCTCACCAACCGTCACCCTCTTCCTGCTCCACCGTGTCATTCTCCAGCTCGCTGTCCCTGCCGTCTCTCTCTCTCTCTCTCTCTCTCTCTCTCTCTCTCTCTCTCTCTCTCTCTCTCTCTCTCTCTTTCTCTCTCTCTAACTCTCTCCAGTTGTCTCAATCCGTTTCTGTTTCTTTGTCTTACCACTCCAGTTGTGTCTCTCTCGCTAAGCCTGCCCCCCTCTCTCTTTCTCTTTCTCCCTTTCTCTCTCCCTCTACCCCTCCCCCCCGCCCACCCTCTCCCTGTCCTCCTCTCCCCACCTCCTTATCCTAGCCTTTCCTTCCTCCTCCCCTCTCTCCTGATTAGATAGTGCTGGTGTTTGTGTGCTGGCTCCCAGTGGACAATCATAGTATGAGGGTGGACTGGGGGGATGTGAGGGCTTCCATTTTCTATTAGAACAAAACACGCCTGTGGGGCCAGCAGGCATCAACTGGAAACACAATCTGGGCCTTTCTGTTGACACCCGCTGCTGGGTTGAGGCATGGTGGGGAGGGGGCGGGGCAGTGTTGCACAGTGGGGCTCTAAAGTGAATGTTATCATCCCCTGGAGAGACGCAGCTCCCTCCCAAGTCTTGCTCCCTCGTTCATACTTGTCCTCCGTTGGGAACACCTCAGAGTAAAACCGAACCCCAACATGCCAGCAGTAAGCAGGGCTAATTCTAGACATCCACCCTTCTAGCATCTTCCCCCCCCCCCCACACACACTCCTCTACCTTCCACAACAAAGTCGAAACTATCAGTATGTTCTGTCAAGGTGCTTTTGAGGTCCATCATTTATTAACATTGAATTCCTTATTTTAAATGTTTAAACCTTTATACTGTACATGCATTGTGTCATTTAAGATGTACCAAATCCAATGTTGGCATTAGCTGTTGGTCCTATTAAACTAGCACTGGCATGCATAGCCGCTGAATGTCTGACTGGTTCCCTATGCTTACTGTAGGGAGGAGGTGACCAGAGGGAGGGGACATATATAGGAGGTTGGCTGAGTGTCCTGGCTCTGTCCTGACTGGCCTGCAGTGAATGTAGATTGGGAGTTCCTGGACATGCATAATTCACCACAGGGGAGAGAGGAGAGGGAGGGGTGCAGGGGGAGGTGGGGGAGTGTGTCGGGGAGGGGGGGGTGTAGGAAGGGAGGAAAATGAGCAGTGCGTCTCAGGCAGCGTCAGCGTCTACAGTGAGGAGGTAATTAGGGAGCTGTCACTTGTTCCTGTCAGGCACCACTCCCACTGAAACATCGAACGTGTGTGTGTGTGTGTGTGTGCGTGTACAGTGTGTGTGTGTGTGTGTGTGTGTGTGCGTGTGTTTATGTGTGTGTATGTGTGTGTGTGTGTGTGCACACCCGTGCACATAGGAGTGTGTGTTTGTATGTGTGTGGGGGAGGGTTGGGCTTGTGTATAACTATGTGTGTGCATGTGTGTGTGTGCGGCAGGGGTGCAAGTGTCTATGAAAATGTGTGTAAGGAGAGGAGGGGGAGGGTGCCGTGCGAGCAGAATTCAAATGTGTGAGAAGAGGAAAACACCCAAAGAAAAACAGAGCAAAGAAAAGAGGAACTGAACATTTAATAACAGTGGATGAATATGGCGAGGAGGTGTGCGCCTCAACATATTAAAGGATGAGCAGTGGAAAGAAGTCCGCTTTACTGTATGGATACATACAGTACGAGAGACGGATAAAGACGAAGATGAAGATGTATTAATATTGATAAAAGGTGTTGTGTGTCGTCTATGGAGCCCTGGGAATCTGTATCATCAGACGCAGACAGACTAAGAGAGCACAGCCATATCTTCCTGTGATCAGATAGCAGCAATTCAGGCCTGCATCTGAATGGAACATTACTGTAATGTTGCAATATTTCAGACTTAAGAAAAACTAGAGTACTGTTTGATTTCAACAGGGTTTGGAATGTTTTTTTCCCCCTGGAGAGCTGGAGCATGCATGGTTATGTGACAAATATATGACTGACAACATGACGCCCAGAATGCACCCGTAGATTAAGACATGCATAAAACACATACACATACGAGAGCCAAGATGGGGTTTTGCTGTGATTTGTTGCAGTAAACCTTTCCCTACTGATCAGACTGATCAGTATTAGCTTGTGCTAATCTATTGCATGTATTGCCACTGACATACTTTAAAACGCACAGTGTACTCTCAGTGTTCAGTTCATTGACTTTCAACACTCTGTCAAGTGATTGTAATCTCAAGTCAAAATAACAATACAGTAATGTCTAAACAATCACTTGTCATTTCCATAAAGGCTGTGAACATTTACTTGACAAGTCCTCATTCTGGCAGACAGAGTGGGGAAGGGGGGGCACCACACACAGACACACACACACACACACACACACACACACACAGACCCACACATACACGCATGCACACACACACACACACACACTCACGTACGCACACACACGCACACACACACACACACACACACACACACACACACTCACACTCACACTCACACTCACACTCACGCATGCGCGCACGCGCACACGCGCACACACACACACACACACACACACACACACACACACACACACACACACACACACACACACACACACACACAGCCGGTGCATGTGGGGAGAGCGGAGTATGGAGGATGCATGGGTATTTGAAGTTGTGAATGCCTTGATAATCCCCAGCCCCTGAGGAGACAGTAGCTACCCATGTGAGTGAATGAGTGTGGGCCTGTCGGTTGAGTTTTCATTGTGACACCAGTACTCATACCGCACACAGGGTGTTCCAATTAAAACCCACCCCTGCTAGGAGTGCAACTGCCCCATAACAATACCCAGTCCCCCCCCGCCCCCCACACACACACATGCTGACAGGCAAATGTAGCCATGCTGACGATGACGGATGGAGCTCCAAGCCAACCCAGATACATGTGTCAGTGGAGGCTGGTGGAGGTAGAAACTTGCTTGATACCATTCCTCATACCAGTCCATGCATTACAATGAGCCAGTCCTCCGATTTCTTCCCCCACAATTCTCCCCTGATACATGTACTGTGGCTATAAAACTCAGGCCCTTACAGGTGGTTGGTCTGCAGGTGCCTACAGAGTGGAATCTTCACAGGTGGTTTGTACAATGATGGGGTGAACAAACACCTCATGTGTTGACAATGGGTCAATTATTGCCTCACAAAATCAACAAGGAAGTATGTTTTAGTGACCACTGTAGTATTTAGCAGCAACCATGTTTTAATGTAGTCTAATACCATTGCAGCCCCAATATTACTGTTATGATTTTGTTAACTTAATCAATTCATTGGCATGTTATTCAAACTGCTGCGAGTTGTATAAATTGGATTGGTTATAGTAAGTTTAAAGTTTGATAGGACTAGTCATCGTCTGTGTATGTTAGCATACAGAAAACACGTTGGTGACTAAATAAAAACATGAACACACACTCTTTCCAGAGGGCCTATTTAGGCCCAGATAATAACCGCAACAACACGATTTGTAAAAACTTGGAAGCACATTGGTTTATTGGATCCCCCAGTCTGTGTAAACAAGGCGACTGCACAGCGACTAAACAGAGTGAAATGTGCCATTCTCCCTAGGCTGGCCTATAAAAGACTCATTAGGGCACTTCAGACGTATTTACACTGCGAGGGGCTGCCATTAAACACATCACAAGGCCTAATAAATGCATTATTTAAAAGCTGCGCTCCAATTACTAATTGATTAGAGTCGAACGCCTCATCAATAAGGCAGCAGCGGCCGCTTCAAACCAAAATACACATGATTTATACATGAAAGGCTTTAAAAGAGATAAGTTCTCTGCTAATCAGTCATAAATGTTTTAAAAAGCTAAAAATTTTACTTTAGAAAGTTGAGAGCCTTTCACAATGGACATAATGGGCCTGTGTGTGTGTGTGTGTGTGTGTGTGTGTGTGTGTGTGTGTGTGTGTGTGTGTGTGTGTGTGTGTGTGTGTGTGTGTGTGTGTGTGTGTGTGTGTGGTGGATTCCTCTATGGAGCTCTTGGTGAAGTCCTGCTACAGATGGATCAAAAACATAAAATCCACTTTCAGTCAGACAGTACAGGTGACACATTGTGAGACTAGGATCTTCTCTTTCAATCTGACAGAGGCTTTGTCAGTATGCTTCAATTGGTTTTCAATTGGACAAATCTTAAACCAAAGCATTTACTATACATGAGAAATATTTTTTTTCATCATGTAGAGAGTGAAAGATTAATGAACTAATGACTAATGGCATGGATTACATTTAAGATAATGAGAAATTACTTAAAACAGTCCTGACACAATTAATAAGGTTAACTGCATAGCCAACTACAATTAGATGAAATTGTATTGTAATGCCTTGATTGCTATTGACAAATTATTTATATAGTATATTTTTTTCATACATACATGTACATTGGGCATCATGGTAAAAAGCCTGGCCCAGAAAAACCCCAGTCCACATAATAATTCCGATGACCATCAGAGCACTGAGAGCGGTATGCATAGCCCACAGAGAAAAGAAAGAAAAGAAAATAGAGATCCATCTGAGGAGTAAAATAAGCAAACTAATAAAGCATCATGAATAATACAATAAACAATTTTTTTGAAAGCCCACCGCCATCCTTCAGACGCATACTAGCTTATGTTTCCAGACAGACGAACCCCTGAGTATATCAGTCTCTCCACCGGTGATCATAGCATTGCAACGCACCTGGAGAAAAGCGAGGGAATGAGCGGGGAGGTAATAATGGAAAAACAAATAAATAATCAAAGACCAAAGGCTGAAGCCCCTGACGAGGAGGGGGCCTGGAGGAGAAGCCAACAAAGAAAGGATAATGCTGACGCCTTATGGCACATATCAAACAGAATAAAATGATAAAATATATCAACAGATTATGTCATAAGCAATGCATACATGTCATGCAGGTATTCTATATGTGTTTGTGAAGCACTCATTATCTTATATTTTGGGAAATACTGTAATGAAGGAAGTGGTTGCTGATAGGGAAGTGTATTCGAATGACCATAGACTCAAAGTATGGTAATAATCAAATCCTGTGATACTTCATACTTAACCGACCACCCTAAGATACAGTATAATGATTACACACCTTGGGACGAGTACCCTACTTTCGCTAACTTAAAATGGATGATTAAAGGTATGAGCAGGCCAACCTCACCCAGCTGTACCACCGGGACTGACTAACTGTGAATTCTTCTAGGCGCACACAACCGTAGGCTGCTTAATATGTTTGGTTTCATCTCCTCCACTGTGGAAATAAAAAGCACTCAATTTCAACGTTGTTTGTGACTTCTTTGGGAAATACAACCTCAAATAGGACAGTTTCATACTCAAATGTGCTGGAGCCTATTGTTGTCATGTGACAGTCTAGCAAATAGAGAGCAGGCTTGTAAAGAAGAACATTGTTGAAAGTCCAGCTACGGACTGTACATCATAAACCTTGTCACTTCTTGTCACGATGACTACCATCTGAGCTGATGGACTAATGGGTTTGGTCATACTGTATCTCAGTACATACAAGTATCTCAGTTACGTTACACCCTAATGCAGTGCTGAGCATTTACATGGCCAGGATGGCATCGTTCAGGGTTTGTGGACAGTGGGCTGTCCACTTTGCGAATGGCTGCAGCACCTACTGTAATGAAGGGTTGGAGATCTCTCTGATTCCGAGATACAGTAGGTGCTGCAGCCAGCTGAGCTTCTCATACCTTTCAAAGGTCTTACATCCTGGACATGACGTGCCCTCTGTGGTGCACAGAGTCCTAAGTGCTGGTCTGATGGCTGTGTGATGTAGAGTCGGTACATCCTTGTATCGATATGGTTCCAGTTCGGAACAGGCAATCAGGGTGTTTTGCAATGGTCCCCACGAAAGCAAACCCAGGTTCTCTGAAGGATATGAGGGAGATGCCTCACCTCTTTCCCCCTCATAAAGAGTGGTCCGCTGGATAAAAGTGTGTGCTTGACGCAACCTTTATAGGCTGGGTAGTAAGCAGGGCTACCTGCTTGCAAGCATACCCAGCCTGTACAGGCGTGATTGAATAGGGGTTTCAGAGAATAGGTACACAGAGTGTGTGTCCCATAGTCAGGGGTCTCCCTCATCTACTCCAGAGAACCTGGGTTACCTAGGTTAACCCCTAGTTTTGTATTGTGTCCATTTTTTTCCAGAGAGAAGAGCGCCCCTACTGGTCCCCTCATCAGTGACAGCCTCAGTAGCTCTGTGTTTATCTTCTAGTACTATGGCCTCTACAGGCGTCCACGGCCATCGTGGTGGCCCTCTCCTTCCCAGACTTTTCCTAAATGTCTGTTTTTAACATGTCTGTTTCTACATGTAGAAGAGATACCCTTCATCATACCCTGATGACATGGGTAGAATAGAATAATTAAAGGTGGGATTCTTTTTTTTGCGATATTTATGCTATATAAGATGTCAGTCAGCTCAAGTGAGATCTAATCAGTGTGTAACTCAAGAGACAAGATGGCGCAGTAAGTGCAATAAGTGTAAGTGCATCGCGAAGCCCAGCGTCTTACCAGATTATGCAATTTAGTGATTATTTACCTACTAATTTCAAGTCTGTTTACTCAGTACAGCCTTGCGAGCACTTCATACAGGCGGCAAGCATTACTGGATATTAAATCCATGAAAAGGTCGCTCGTCGCCAGCAGCGGGATAGTAAACAACAACGAGGTCGGTGATGGGGCCTCAAGGCCAGACTGCAACACAACCTACATTGGTTATCGCTACCTAGCATCTTTCTCGCCAATGTATGCTCTCTAGCAAACAAAATGTATGAACTAAGACTCTGGATCACCTCACAGATGAGGCTTATGGAATGCAATATCATGATTTTCTTGGCTATCATGATATCATGGCTTAATAACAGTATTCCCGACAGCATGACCGATCAAGAAGGTGGAGGACACAGCAGGTAAAACGATAGGCGGGGGTCTGTGCATTTATGTCAACAAAACTTGGGGTACATATTATTGAGAGTCTCTGCTCTGCGAATCTGGAGTACCTGATGATCAAGTGTAGGCCATTTTTACCTGACTAGAGAGTTGTTTGTTGTTTTTACTGCAGCCATTCCTCCAGATGCTAATGCTAAGCTAGCAATGAAAGAACTCCATACTGCCATTAGCAAATAACAAACTGCACACCCGGATGGAGCCTTTATCGTCGGAGGGGATTTCAACCACTCCAACCTGAGGACTGGACTCCCAAAATTCCACCAACATGTCTCCTGCCCTACCAGAGGAGACAAAACTCAACATCATGTATATAAACATTACCGAGGGTTACAAAGCCATTCCCCTCCCATACCTGGGACAATCTGACCACATCTTATTGTTCCTACTGCCCAAGTACACACTACAACACGTGAAACCAACAGTGAGGATAGCTAAAATCTGGCCAGAGGGTGCAGACTTTACACAACAGCACCAGTTTCAAAACATGGACTGAAGTATATGTTCGCCACTCAGGCCACTCTGGACTACCACACACGGACATTGATTTATATGCTTCTTCCGTTCTGAATTGTATCAACACATGCGTCAACACTGTCACCACCCACAACCAGATGTGGTGTAAGTGTTGCTTACTGCTGAAGGCACGCAGCACTGCTTTTAGATCTGGTGATGCAGAGGCCTTACAGCTCATCCAAGGCTAACCTGAAGAGCAGCATCAAGAATGCCAAGCACAGCCACAAACTGTGGATTAAGGAGCACTTTCAGAGCAACTCCAACCCCTGACACAGCAAGGCATCCAGGCCATCACAGATTACAAGCCCAAAAATTCAGTCTCCCCTACCAGCACTGCCTCCCTACCGAACGAGCTCAACCACTTCTACGCTCGCTTCGACCGGGGATAACAAGGAACCAGATATCAAAGCTGTGCCACCCCCCCCATGATTAACTAGTCCCTCACACTCTCCACCATTGATGTGTGCAGCACACTGAGCAAGGTGAATACACGCAAGGCTGCTGGCCCTGACGGCATCCCTTGCCGTGTGTTCCGGGGCGTGCGCTGGGCAGCTGGCTGAGGTCTTCGCTGACATTTTTAACCTGTCGCTGGCCCAGGCAGTTGTCCCCACGTGCATCAAGTTAGCAACCATCGTGCCGGTGCCGAAGAAAACTCTATATGACTTCCACCCTGCACTCACCCCCATCATCATGAAGTGCTTCGAGGGGTTGGTCCTGGCTCACTTCAAAGCCCACCTACCCCCAACACTGGATCCCCACCAGCTTGCCTACAGCAAGAACAGGAGGATGCCATCCCCACGGCACTACACTCTGCCCTGACCCACCTGGATAAAAACAACACCTACGCCAGGATGCTGTTCATTGACTTCAGCTCAGCAACAAACCCCAGTCTGTCAAGTTAGACAACCACACCTCCTCTACCCTGACCCTGAACACCTGACCCTGAATAGGGCTGTGTGCTGAGACTTCTCCTCTACTCCCTCTTCACCCACGACCGTGTGCCTGTGCATGGCTCTAACACCATCACCAAGTTTGCAGACGACACCACACGGTAGACCCGATAAGTAACAATGATGAGTCGGCCTACAAGGAGGAGGTCCAGCACCTGGCGGTGGTGGTGTGCCGACAACAAACTGGGCCTCAATGAAAGTGGAGCGTGTCTCCAGCTTCACGTTTCTGGGTGTCAGATGACCTCTCTTGGACCCTCAACTCCTCCACTCTGGTCAAAAAAGAAAGCTGAAGATATCTGTCCCCCAGAATTCTGGTCAACTTCTACAGGTGCACCATTGAGAGCATCCTAACACACTGCATTACAGTGTACTGCTTGTTTGCACATAGCATATTTTTAATATTGGTCTCTAATTATACATCTTACATATATGTAACATGTTCTGTACATATCATACTGTACATATCATACTGTACATATCATATTGATATTCATGTCATGTATACTCACTTTATATAAATGTATTTATACTCACTGTATCTATATCTGTATCTGTATCTATACTTTACATCATATTGATATTCATCACATGTATATTCACTTTATATTAATTTATTTATACTCACTGTAATACCTTATACTGTAATACCATACCATGCACTGTCTACATTATGTCTTTTGTACCTTTTTTTTGGTATCTGATGAGATGTCAAACTACATTTCGTTGTCTCAGTACTTGTACTTGTGTGCAATAATAATAAAGTTGAATCTAATCTAATCTAACTCACAATGGTTGGACAGAGATTTGATCTGAAGGCAGCTTTAGAGTAGCTACAGAATGTTGACGGTGAATCGGACCATGATGAAATGACTCATGAAATGCCTATTACCATCACTGATGATTGAGATGATTATAGTGATAGTGATTCTAACTACGAGCCTGATCCTCTGACACTTCAGGCTCTATTAAAAAAAAAGAAAGAAGGGAACCGGCTCAAACGGTGTCACCCCGGTCTTCGATGCTTCTGGCTCTAAGAAAACACACCAGAAAGGAACCGACTCAGCCGGTGTCACCACCAGCCATGGTGAGGCAGGAGATGATGGGATAGTTTGAGTCCTGACTATTGACTAATCATGCCCTCATGATTCAACTTCAAACGACATCCCATGATGTCATACTGGAGTTGTTGGTAAGTTATGAGGGGTCGGCGGTTCTAGGGCTAGAGGGTTCCCTATCAGGGAGTAACTGATCCAAACACTGACTAGCTTCAGCTTTACTACCACAGAGTGCCACAGGGATGGTACAGCCACAAGGCATGACTGAGTCCAGCACTTCACTTGAGTTGACGGGTTGGAAGGAGGAAGACGAGGATGAAGAGGAGGTGGAGGGTCTGGATGGCCACAGGGCTAAGAGCTTGAGTAGCATTGCAGTGGTCAGAGAATCCAGACATGAATGTCTCTCTGTCAGCCAACTGCAGTGGTTACATAAAATCTGCAAATGCTACAAATGGCCAGATACATCGTGTACAAGCACGACATGCTCCTGTCGGTCACGGGTGCATTTGGTCAGAGACAGGTAAGCACCTCAGGGTGGGTGTCATCACCGATCAATGAGCATGTGCACGTGCATTGGGTTATATCACAGGAAGACTAATCTTAGAAAATATGACCGGGTTTACTCCTTGTACATAGCTTATGGAGGATCCTTTAAATGAGGCTGACTGTGCTGATGAGAATGAGCACCTCTTTGCATTTCCTGTTTACAGTTTCACTGGTAATGACACCTTGGATGGCGAGGATTAACAACAACAACGCTAATGATAATTACTACGGAAATAACAACCATCAAAATAATGAAGATGATGAAGATAGTGATGATGGTGATAATGAAGAGGATAAGGAGTTGGTGAATACACCGTCTCTAACTAGCAGATGCTGAAGCTCACAAGGGAGGGAAGTCTTACTGTGTGCTGCGCTGTGCCACAGGGGGTTGTCACTTTACGATGAAGCGACAGGTTCGTGCCTCTGATGGAATCTCCCAGAAGCCAGTGCGGCACCCCCTGGAAGCTCATGCTAATCGCCAGCGCTGGCGCCTCTCCCCCACTGTCAACACAGCACACTGAGCTGGCTCCACATCACCAGGGAGCTCCACACACTGACACACGCTCAGACAGCACCGGGGAGAGGGATGAGGAGAAAGATGGAGGATGGAGAAGTCATCTTTTCACGTGCATGCACGCATACACACACACGCACACACACACACACACACACACACACACACACACAGAAGAATTAATGCACACATGCACCCATACACACACACACACACACACACACATACACTCCATCTTTGCTAGTGCTTTGAATATAGGAATATAATTTATCTGCTAATGAGTAGAGGGAGATGAGCCTGTTGAATATGGTAATTTATCACTGTATTAGCCCTCGGAGGATGGCTTAGTGTGTGTGTGTGTGTGTGTGTATGTGTGTGTGTGTGTGTGTGTGTGTGTGTGTGTGTTTGTGTTTACTGTGGGCCAGCTCTGTGTGTCGCTGGGCTCTGGGCTCTACCCCTCTTCTCCCCCTGTCACAAGGGACAGCCAACACACTATCTGTTATCTATTACTGCCTCTGTTTGCTTATTTTAGAGGAGACACAGCCCTTGTGGATGTGTCTAAGTGTCCCAGGATGTTTGCATTGGTATGTTTATGTGTCTAGTGCAAAGTATATTTATCCATGTGTATGCTAGAATTTGTCTACAAGAGTATTTGTGTGTTTTTAAATGTGTTTATTTATGTATCGCCTTTGCCTGCATGTGTGAACTTTAAATGAGAGCGTGTGGTCCCTCTCCCTGTAAATCCTTTTTTCAATTGTATTGTATCAGTGTGGGGCACACTGGTTTTACGTGTTGAAGTATGTTAGCCCCTCTGTGAGTGTAGGACTGTTTGGTGAACTGTATGTATACTGTAGATAGTGTACACATGTTTGTATTCAGCTTACAGTAACTGCCTCTTAACTCATTAACAAGACTAGAAATAGCATCTGCATCTTGATTCTGTCTCTGTTCCTCTGGCCAGCCTCCCTGTGTCCCCCTACCCTGTGTCCCTCCCTACCCTGTGTCCTTCCCTACCCTGTGTCCCTCACTACCCTGTGTCCCTCCCTACCCTGTGTCCCCCGCTACCCTGTGTCCCTCCCTACCCTGTCCCCCCCCTACCTTGTGTCCCTCCCTACCCTGTGTCCTCCCTACCCTGTGTCCCTCCCTACCTTGTGTCCCCCCTACCCTGTGTCCCCCGCTACCCTGTGTCCCTCCCTGCCCTGTGTCCCTCCCTACCCTGTGTCCCTCCCTGCCCTGTGTCCCTCCCTACCCTGTGTCCCTCCCTACCCTGTGTCCCCCCCTACCCCGTGTCCCCCCCTACCCTGTGTCCCTCCCTACCCTGTGTCCCCCCCTACCCCGTGTCCCCCCCTACCCTTTGTCCCCCGCTACCCTGTGTCCTCCCTACCCGGTGTCCTCCCTACCCTGTGTCCCCCGCTACCCTGTGTGTCGCCCTAACCTGTGTGTCCCCCTACCCGGTGTCCTCCCTACCCTGTGTCCCCCGCTACCCTGTGTGTCCCCCTAACCTGTGTGTCCCCCTACCCTGTGTCCCCCCCTACCCTGTGTGTCCCCCTACCATGTGTGTCCCCCTACCCTGTATCCCCCCCTACCCTGTGTCCCTCCCTACCCTGTGTCCCTCCCTACCCTGTGTCCCCCCCTACCCTGTGTCCCCCCCCTAAGAAGGTTGTCATGCGCTTAAGATTGTAAAAAAAGATATAACTTTAGTAATTACGTATTTATAACTCATTGACTGTACTGTAATTACAAGTTTACACACATGATTCCACGGCAGAAAAGCATTCTAAACATGACGGTGCTGTAAGTGGAAGCTTACAGAGTAGTGGTGCTAATGTGGATGAGAAGTGACGGGGCTCGGGAAGTGAGGAGGTGTCTGTCATGTTGAGGTCAAGCCTTTGAACCCATGTCCCCATAATCCGGGGGTAAGGACTCAGAGACCTCACTCAGAGGTTAGGTGACAGCATGCCTGGTTCAATGGAGAGGAAACAGGCAGCAGTGGGATTAAACAAGGTTTTGGGGGTAGAGGGAAAGGAGAGGGTAAAGGGCACGGTGCATATAGGCAAACTGCACCTCTACTTCTAGGCGTCCATGATACTGTACACTCAGACATTCACTTGTTTGTTTCGTTTGGACACACACGCATGCGCACACAAGCACGCGCACGCACGCGCACGCGCACACGCACGCGCACGCGCACACGCACACACACACACACACACACACACACACACACTAAGACAGCTGTGCTTGTTCCTTTTCTCTCATCCTTCCCCTAAACACTCCATGAGCTCCACCTCTACCCTCCTTCTCCCCTCTCCTCCTCTGGCACCCTTCAGTCCTCTTAATATTCCAATCAGCGCGCATTAAGCCAAGGGCCGAGGCATGGAGTGACGCCAGGCAGCCAAAAGGAGCATTACTCATCAGGGTCATGCTCCACTGCGCAAAACACAACCCCTCATATATCATCATAACTGCCATCCAATGACAATTACAATTGAGACAGCAAGAACTAGGAGAGAGCTCTTTAATGTAACATCCAATTATTACAAGTTATCACTCCTTAATAAATGTAATATAACAGACAATCAATGTTGCATGTGACACAGGAGATGTGTGTGTGTGGGGGGACTCTGACATTGTTTTCATGGGTGTGGTGGTGGTGTGGTGGGGGTGGGGGTGGGGGTGGGGGTGGTGGTGGTGCAGGACTGGGTAGTGTTAATTTGGTGATTCACAACTGACTCTAACTGCTCTGAGCTACTCTCGTATGGCCCTCATTGTATATCACATGTAAGGGAGGGAGGACAACCCATAAAGGAGGATCCTGAAAATAAAGACATACATCCAGGGAGATAGGACAATCAAGTGCATTGGTAACAAAAACAGAAAGAGAAGGGGGTGGCAGGGGGGCAGGGGGAGAGATGCAGAAAGAAACTATAAATAGCTTTGACAATATCACATTTACATATGCACAATAGCTGGAGGCTACCTAACCTGTTAGGCGCTTAGATGGTAGAGAGAGAGAGAGAGAGACACACACAGAAACACAGACACACAGACACACAGAGACAGAGAGGTACTGCAGGAGAGAGGGTAAGAAATTGGGGCGGGGGGTGTAATTGTGATGGGGAAGATCAAATGAATTGTAGAGAGAATACGTAGAGAAGAGAATAACAAGGAAAGGTTGCTGTGTTTGTATTCTCGCAAACATTCACACACACATTTACTTCAAAAGAAGAAATTGCTGCGGCGAGCACCAACTGGTATTGTTTTGAACTTGTCTTAGAGGATGCCTACCCAAGAGGTCCCATGATGGGAAAACTGATCCTGATGCTCACACACACGCACGCACACACACACACACACACACACACACACACACACACACACACACACACACACACACACACGCACACACACACACGCACATCCTGTACATAGAATAATATACATAAGAATGAAAAAAGGCATAAAAAGGAGCATATTGTCGGCCATAAACAATTCAGACATTTCTTACACCCTCTTCTTACTTGACTAGCTGTAATACTGTGTGAGAGATTGACAGGCCATTGCATTTGGCTCAAGTGTAAATGTTTGCGTTGCCGTCACATCCCATGTTTCAGACATGGACAGCAGGAGAAACATGTCCATCCCCTGTCGATCAATGTGGAACAAGATCGCAATAACGTTTCACTAACTAATGCTATTGATTATTTAGAGCTACAACAATAAAGCAATGTGACCTATAGTGGCTGTTATCAGGGCAGATTAAGTCATAAAACAAAGCTCTAATTCACTGATTCACTGAACTCCACAAATGAACTAGTTGATATACACATATTATGTGACACAGTCTGATCATTTGGTCCGCATGTCGGCAACCAATCAAAATGTTCAGACTTTTCTTTTAAAACATGGAACTACGTTTCAACGTTGTTGAGAATCACAACCCAAACTCGCTAGTCTAGCCAGAATACTGCAACACAATGGATTTGGTGGGTAATCCCCACTGCTACCTAGTTAACTATAACACTACTTTGTTAGCAGGCTCACAAAACAAGCTGTGTTAGTTGACTAGCGATAATGTCATTGATTTTCAACAGCGCGGAAATATATTCAATTTCTTTTAAAGAAAAGTCAGATCATTACATCATCGGATCCCGACATGAAGACCAAAGCATTAGAATGTGTCACATATTCAATGGAGAGACACTTATTTTCTTGCTTCCAATAAAACTTGGCACAGGTATGCCTTTGAGATAGGGCATTGTGATTATGTTGCTAATGATAATTATGATAATGTTGAAGATAAAGATCATGTTTATGAGATGATTTAATTGTTACAAACAAATGGAAAACAGCTCAAACTAATAAAAGTACACCCTCTATTTTGATTGGAGGATGTGAGTTCCTGTAAGCCTCTTTAATTCAGGGACATAAACTAAAACAAACACACTTGACTCATTGCGCCAAACCGTAGCAAAGTGGAGTAAAATCCATTTAGTAATTAAGCAAATCTGCATATCAGTATTAGGCATAATTAGCATAGAGTATTAATATTAAACATACAAAATCACCTCTTCTTTTCCAGAGTGATCAGAGGCTGGAGCTAAAGTGGAAATAATCAAAATGGGCTTTTAAGACACTAAATCCTAATTCAAATATATATGCTAATTTAACCAGATTAACTTGTAAATTATGCAGCTGATGCGCCTCCGTTGGGTTTGTTGCATTGTTTCCTCGTTCTGAACTTAGGCAGCAGCAGCAGCAGCGATCACTGTGTGGTGGTGATGATGGGGACACCAAGTGTTTGGCTTGCCACTCTCCTTCAGCTCCTTTCCCATTTCTAAATCTCCGTCTAAATTCTTCTAATATCTTTGTCTTGACTCTGGATATAGAGATTATTTTCTTATGACATTGTGTTTCAGATCTGACCATCTCTTTTTCATATCCACCTTTCTTCTTCAAGGAAACTGTCACCCCCTGCAGATCCACTGTCCTTCAACACTCCTTTCCTGGGTCCAAGCTGTCAATGCTCCAATCCTTACCATGAGCTTCTTTTTACTTTCATCTTTCTCTCTCTATCGTTCTTCCCCTCTAATTTCCCCCTCCCTCTGTCCTCCCCCCTTTTCCCTTTCTTACCAGCTTTGTATCTCCTTCACTGCTCAACTCTCTCGTCTCGGTGGCAGGTTCCTCCAGCATTTCAATTGGGTGCCAAGAATAACCCTCTTTTCTTTTATTCACACTGGCTGTGTTATAATGCAGCCACACTGCGCGGGCAGACTAGAGGTCAATCCATTATCTCACTACTAGTCATACAGCCTCCTGTCTGAATCCTGGCTTTCTAACCAGATAACCAGAAACTTCACTGCCAGATTTCCACTCCAAAGTCCTCCAGGCTGACTTCATCCCCATTATAAAGAATTTTCATGAAACGGAATACAAAAAAAACAACCTTTGAACCACTATCTAGGTCATGACTTCCTAGCATCTGTCATTCACAACATTTGAAAGGTGTTGATGGGAACGAAGACTATATCATTGTTGGAGTGATCATTCTTTTTTGCTATGCCACTACTCCCTATGCTCTCATATCTGCGCTGGCTAGCCTCTGTCTGCTGTATCGGCACTAAGGTGTTTCTTCTTCCCTTAAAAAGATGGAAAATCAATATCCATTCAGGTCTGTAAGTTAAGCGAAAAAGCGAGGAAAATAACCATCCACTTCACCCTTATTGATATATGTCGCTGTTAGATAGCAGAGATGATAATGAAATTGTTGAAAATGTACAATTTATGTGCCAATGAGTAAGCTTGCACAACCCGTCCAGCACAGTCCCCACAGGCCATTGTCAAACCAACCCATTACCACATTCTGAGGGTAACATTAACCTTTCTACACAGGCCTACCAATATCTCATCATAGCCCAAGTCTCTCTGCCTCATGCTTTTAAATGCAGTTAATTTATTAAATTGGCCGTTCCCAAGGCCTTTAAAACATACACATGCATTGGAAAAATGATCATTGGGGAAAGTCCATCATCTGGTGCGTTTTTGAACAATCCCTTTGAGTTACAGCCACTCCTCCGCCTTCCCGCCCTGTCTCTAAGGGCCTGGAGGGGTCCATGAAGATGGGGCTCTAACATTACAGACAGCCCCTTTCAGGAGCCATTGGAGAGGCCTCATTGTTTCTGAGAGTATGTCTTTTTATGTGGGGTTAAGAGCTCTGAGGACAGGATGGACGCTCACTCAGTAGGACAATCTAGATAATCTATCGGCCCCGGAGAATGTGGCTGCCATCTTTTAATGTCCTCAGCACTCCATCAGGCTGTAAGTGAGACACGATGTGGCCGAGAAGACTCTCATTCCAAAATGTTTAAGTGAGAGGCAGAGAATTAGAAGGGAAATACTGCTTTTATTCTTTTTTTTTCAATAGAATAAATATTGTGTTTCTTAAGACTTGGTGTGTGTGTGTGTGTGTGTGTGTGTGTGTGTGTGTGTGTTTGTGTGTGTGTGTGTGTGTGTGTTGGGAGGGGGGGAGGGTGTTGATTGTTTTGGTGTTGTTTGGGGCTGCAGGGCTCCTAATGAAGGTGTGCGTAATAAAATCAGTGCGCTCGGGTCCTCGTCTCAGCCCCGCCTCTCTCAAACTCCATCTGATTGAAAATGGAACAGCTGTGATGATTTAATTTACATGTTAATAACCAACGGGCCTCCAGAAAATCGTCCAATAAACGCCTTTTTATTACCGCCTGTATCTCCTCCGACGCAGGGGAGAGACAGAAAGAGAGAGAGAACGAGAGAGAGATGTAGAGGGAGAGGAAAAGCGACTGTAATTAATTGTTTTAAGCGATTCTATTAAAACAAAAATTATCTGGTGGGGATGTGTGTGGAATGAACATGGACTAGCTGGCAGAGAGAGGATTGTGTGTAGGTGGGTGCGTGTGTGTGTGTGTGTGTGTGTGTGTGTGTGCGCGCGCATGTGTGTGTGGGACTACATTTAACCTGTTTTTATTCTGCTCAAACTGATATGTGAATCATTCCATTCTAAACAGATTTTCAAGAACCTAATTTCAAGCCGGATTTGATATCCTGCCTATCTGATTTCATGTCATAGGCATCGCTAAAGAAACAGCATTAACTTGTCATATTAAAAGGGATATGGTGGAGTCACCCAGGCATGTGTGTATCGTACTGTATATGCATATTCACGTGTGTGCATTAGGATCTCACAGCATGGAGTGGCTTAATGTGATGCTCGTTGACTGCTCAGTTTCTCTGTGTTGTTGGCTGTGGTGGTGGTAATCCACTTGGACATGCAAACTGGAAGCAGAACCCACATCATCCTTATCCTCATCCTCATCATCCTCATCTTGGTTGTCATGAACCTTCATCACCATCTTCATCACCTTCATTGTCATCATCATAGTGATTATCATCATCATCATCCTACCTTTCTCTAGAGGAAGATGTATGTTACTCAGAGCATCTTCGTTATGCGTAAAGGAGATAAGTTCACATAATGAGATGATAATTCCATCAAGTGGATGTCAGAATGCTGCAAACCTACTCTTGACCCACAGACATGTCCTCTCTACCCAGAATCGACTGCGACAGCAGCAATACATTTTCACTGTCCGTGATTGGTGGATTAATGGTATGTTTGCATGTCTTGTGTCTCCTGGTCTCCTTTGGTGCAGGCTTTGTGTAACACAAGCATCTCTCCACAGTGACTAAACTACTGTGATAACACATTTTCATTACTTGTTTGTTTTCTGCCTGTTGTATAGGATTACTCTAGAAGGGATAAATACGAGTGTTATGAGTACAACAAAAGTATTAAGATTAAGATCTAATTGCTATTTGGTCTCTCTCCTACAGTATCTCATCCTCTCATTCTCTCTCTGTCTCTCCCTCCCTCTCTCTGTCTCTCTCTCCCTCCCTCTCTCGGTCTCTCCCTCCCTCTCTCTCTCCCTCCCTCTCTCTGTCTCTCCCTCCCTCCCTCCCTCCCTCTGTCTCTCCCTCTTTCCTCTGAAACCACCAAGGAAAGTGAGAATTCCTCTCTGGCTGTATAGAACAGAGAAACGAGGGTCGATCCAGCGCTCCCTTGTGCTCATCTTTCCCACCCCTTTTTCTTTTCTCTCGGTCCTCTCGCCTCCTCCTCCTCTCCTCCCCTCCTGTCCTCGTCCTCAGAGAGGTGGCCCTGCCACAGCGGCCATTCATGCCATTGTCAGTGAAGCCACATGGTCGCGTCTCCCTGCTTCTCATGGGACACAGGGGGCCACCAAGAGACGGTCCTCGCTGGGTGGGAACAGTAATTAAAGAAAAGGAAAAAATGGAAAGAGAAAGAACAAAAGGCAAATGAACAAAAGGAATAACAGAATGGGGTGGGAGGGAAAGAGGAACGCTCTTGTGGTCTATGGAAATCATTAGGGAATATCCCCATTGCCAATGAAGGACAGAGCTACACAACAGTCCTGTGGTGAGATCGTTCAACGTTCTGTTAAAGACCCTCTGCTCACTAAGTCACTGTGCTATATTAGGAAAACACTTTATATATATATATATACAAATATATATATTTTTAAAAACACCACAGAAGAATGTGTGTGTATTTTTTGGACTGCAATGTTCGGTAGTGGCATAGTGTATAATTTACTGTTGTCATCGTCATCCTCTTCATGTCTGTGATCACTTGTCATATTGTCATATTATTGACATGGATGAGTTTGGGTCTGTCATAAGGACGAACACAGGTTGGCTGAGGTCCTCCGTTCGCTCAGAGATCTGACACCGATTGAGTGGGAGCTGCACTGCCCGTAGGCCATGTCATGCTGAGTAGTCAAGCTAACTCACAAAAACACCTGAAGCTGTTTACTCTTCTACCCTTTAAGCAAAGATATCTTACTGTGACATT
>NC_137690.1:21877199-21879699 GCF_963989245.1 Nansenia antarctica
GAACCAATTCATCATGAAAACAACCAGCAGCAATCCTCAACCAGGCCCAGCATTTGTGGGACTGGAAAGACAAGTATAAATGCCGGTACAATACAATGTAGCATTTAATAAAGACACTTGCATTGTAATGTCGGGTAGATCGTAGGGTTATTGAACATGCAGTACTCAGTAAGTTCACTCCCTAAATCCAGAAACAGCTTCATGAAGTTTATCCAACGCATCAAGGTTTATCTAGCGCATCAATGTCCAATGAGAAGACTACCTCACAGACATGTTACTTTTGTGCCACACCATTTTCTATGGCCACTGTATAAAAACTACACTTAAGAAACACATAAACAGTGTATGGATCACATCTGCTTGCTAGACTAAAGAAGCATTGGCATTGACCTTATCCTTCCTTGCAACACATGAAACTGCTCTCACTTTTAAATCAGATATTCAGGCACTAACCACTATGCCCATTCGATTTTTCCCATTAATTTTTTCCCCTCTTTTTTTCCCTGTGTGGCTGCATATTAAGAGGCACAGCGTCGTTTTGAATGCTGGTTTCTATTTTTGAAATGTTCTGAAACGATGTTTGCATACATTAGCATAGCCAAGTGCAAATTGAGCCGTGAATATGCAAATGCAGAGCTGATGTCTGTGGCAGCCTCCGCTCTGCCAGGTTTACAGAGGCACTTGCTTACACACACACGCACACACACACACACACACACACACACACACACACACACACACACACACACACACACACACAGACACACAGACACACACACACACACACGCACACACGCACACACACACATACACACACACACACACACACACACACACACACTCACACACACATTTGCATTGAACTGCAGGCTCAGAGAAGACTAGTAGTTTTGTGCAGTGTAAAAAAAAAGGTCCATTTGCACCTAATATAGGCTTATTTACCCAGTATTTGCTCGGTGTTGTTTATCTGTTGATGTGCTAGCTTGTGTTTTTTTTCTCTCCATTGCCTCATTAGGCACTGAGCGGGACTG
The DNA here is from genome assembly GCF_963989245.1 of Nansenia antarctica. Classification (NCBI taxonomy): domain Eukaryota; kingdom Metazoa; phylum Chordata; class Actinopteri; order Argentiniformes; family Microstomatidae; genus Nansenia; species Nansenia antarctica. The sequence continues at coordinate 21,878,231 of NC_137690.1, forward strand.
CATACCCTTGTAAAGGTCCCCTGGCTGACACTTAGACTCGACGCCAGATCATGCTTGGTACTGCTGGCCACTCAAAATAAGTCTGACTTAAGTTGTTTACAGTATCTGTAACTGAGAACTCTCACTCTCTCTCTCTCTATCTCTGTCTCTCTGTCTCTCTCTCTCTATTTCTATCTCTGTCACTCTCTCTCTCTCTCTCTCTCTCTCTCTCTCTCTCTCTCTCTCTCTCTCTCTCTCTCCTCTCTTTCTTAAAAGCTGAGGTTAGGCTGAGGTTGTAGTTGTAGTTGTTGTGGTGGTGGTGAGGTCTCACCAGAGACACTCTATGCTGTGTAACACATCAGGACCCTGAGGAGGGCTTCTAGCATGCTGCCCCACCAGACCACAGCTCTGCCTCCAGAGTCACCAGACCACGGCTCTGCCTCCAGGGTCACCAGACCAGGGCTATGCCTTAGTGCCCCCCCCCCCCCCCAGGGTCACCAGACCAGGGCTCTGCCTTAGTGCCTCCCCCCCCCCACAGGGCCACCAGGGCTATGCCTTAGTGCCCCCCCCCAGGGTCACCAGACCAGGGCTCTGCCTTAGTGCCCCCCCCCCCCCACAGGGCCACCAGGGCTATGCCTTAGTGCCACCCCCCCAGGGTCACCAGACCAGGGCTATGCCTTAGTGCCCCCCTCCAGAGGCTCACCTTGGGATAGAGTATACTTTAAATATGTTCCTTTATTAGAATATCTGCCTGCGTAATGTTGCCACTTTTATAGTCCTACATCTAATCCTCAATAAGCTTCAGAGACCATCATTGCTTAAGCTAATTAAACGATTTGATTTTTTCCTTTTTGGGCAAAACATTTAAACACTTAAATCTGTGAGTATGTGTAAGCCTAATGAGTCGTTTCCTCCCTGCTGAGGTGGATTTTCAATAGTCCTCTGACAGACGTGGTCCAACATTGGTAATCCTTCATCCAGCCCTTAATGGTTTACGTTGCAGTAACTGGCTGATTGGCACCATGTCCATTGGAAGCATTACTGGATAAGGAGCAAACGACGGTTTAATTAGGGAGAAAGACTAAAAACAAATCTTGTATTTAAGTTTTCAATTAGCCCAATTAGAGGCAAAATGGATGAACAGAGAGAGACACAAAGGGACCCATGTTCCTGGCAACGGCCATCTTCATCGGAGCATCGGTTTTTCAGACATCTCTGAGTTTTTCTTTTTCCGATTCTATGACTCCATTTCAGATCTCCGTGGGGTTCCCGAACAAAGTCGGCGGAATCTGCACATACACTCCAGAGAAATTATGCTAATGAAGGAAAAACCAAAAAAAAGACTTATCATGACGTTCAGTTCCCTCGAGCCCCAGATTAAAAACTCATTCATTTGTTAAATATTTGACACATCTATGCTCGAGCCGTAAGCTTAGGGATTTGTCTAGTACTTCATCTCAACTTGTGTGGGAGAAATGCCCCCCTCTGAT
>NC_137690.1:21882199-21884699 GCF_963989245.1 Nansenia antarctica
AACGTATGTAGAGGAGAGGTACGCTTTAAGTGGTGAGGGGAAAAAAGGCAATGAATCCAAGGTTGCGTTGACCTCTCATGACCTGCTCTCGGTAACTCCGAAACCCCAGAGGAACGATGACATCACTCTCTCATTCTGAGACATAGAATCAAAGTGCTGCAGTGCTGGGAGGGGGGCAGGGGCCCAGACGATTGCTCTGAATGTACACTAAAACACATGCAGAGGAAACACACAAACACACATGCACACGCACATGCACACGTGCACACAAACACACACACACACACGCACACATGCACACACACGCACACACGCATACACGCATACACGCACAAACTTACACATACACGCACGCACAGACACATGCATGCACGCACACGCACACGCACACACACACACACACACACACACACACACACACAGCTATTATACTCCATTCCAAATGTGTGTATGAATTGGTAGGCTCGCCGCCACCATGGAAACAAGAGAAGGGGTGGGCGGGAGGCACTTATAACTGGAACCAGATTCAATTTTTAGACACATACCCACTTCTTCTTTGTCTGACATCCTCTTGAAAGCTACCCATGTGAAAGGCATTGCTCTGTGAAAGGTAGACACATGAACAGACATGACCATGACCTACAGTCTCTAACAGCCCATAACTTCTTCCCTGCCCCTGTTTCCGTGCGTAATCCCATAAAACGGGCATCTTTGTGAAATATGATAAAAAGGGAGAACTATAAAATGTCTCAGCACACATACCTACTGACACCTAAGGCCCAATTCTACAGCATTGGATAAGCTGTAGCTACTGTAGCATTAAGCTATTGGAGTGACATTTAATAACTGTCAAGGCTAATGTCGGTGAATCTGCATCTCACTGTGAAATTCATGCATTGGAAATGTGGAGACATGCCCTCTTCCCTCTCAACGGAGAGTTAAGTAGCACAGTGCTCGTGTTTGCTTCTCCGTCCCGCTGAGACACAGACATAAGGCTTAAGTAGAAGAGCTCTATTAAGAGACAGAGCATCCTTTCTGTCTGTCCCTCTGGACCAAAGGACACAGGGGTGACCTATCCGTGTTTGTGTTGAGGACAGAGACGTGTGCAGGACTCTGTGAAAGGACAAACACACCCAGGGTTGGAGCCAGGTGGCTTAAGACTGTGAGAGAGATGCTACCGGTTGGCTGTCAGCAAAATAGCGGGAGGCGGGAGCGCCTATTTGTACAGGGCACGATAGGCCGGAGGTCTTGAGAATGGTACCAAAAAAAGGATCATCATCACCATCACCAAAATAAAACTATATTAAATAGGATTAAATGATAATGTTCACCGTTACCAAATAAAAGGGCATGATTCAGAGCCAAAAGGAAAAAAGTATCTGATGTGCCGTACTAATTGTACTCACTATCTGATGGGTGTAATAGTGCTTTACGGGTTACGCACTGGGTAATAAAGTGACAGTGCGTTTAGCTCCAAATCATGCGGAAGGCACGCGCTGCGCTGGGCTGGCACTGGCAGAAAGGACTGCTCAATTAGAGAGCCGATTTAAGATGAGAGCGCTGATTCCCCAGCCCAATTAATTAGCAGTAGGAGAGAGGAGAGGGAGCAAAAGAGCAGAGGAGAGGCTGAGACATGAAGTGGCCACCAGGGAGCCCCTTCCCCACTCTCTGTGCCACACCCCTGATCTACTCCCCATGCTCTACTCCCCTTGCTCTTTTCCTCTATCCTTTGCTCTTTATTCTTATCCATCTGTCTTCCTCCTTATTTCTATCTCTTTCTACCTCATTCTCTCCCCCAGTGTTGTGAGTTCATCTCTTCCCCCAGTCTTGTTAACTGTAGGTAGTATGTAGTGAACCAATGTATTACTTCCCTTTATGGGTGCTTATGATAGTTGATAGGATCGTAAAGAATAAAACAAAACAGCACTGCTTTACACATCCCTGGTCATGGAAATGCAAACCTTTCGAGTAACCCCCATCAAAAAGACTCTCGTGAGCTTTTTACCTTCCACTATTATGTGCTGAGAATGTATGATAAAAACGAATAGGTTTAGTATAATCAACACATATTCGTTTACTGAGACGACTATACTGGAATACACGGTTTGGCGAGTGCCAATTTCAATGCTATCTTAACCTACAGTAGGTCGATACTGCCACAATACACACACAACTGTTCATTTGTATTCCCTGTCTAAGAAAATACCAATCTGTGGCTTATACATATTTATAATGGGCAGTAGCCGATACCTGCGATGCTTTGTCAATAAGCAGGACTGTGAATATATTGTGTCTGGACCCATGACCCTGCCTGCCTGACCAACAGATAACTTATGCTATTACTGCCACAACCCACCGGCCATCAAAACCTAGCAAATGTCAATATCCTGTGCTTGTCCCAAATTACCCATGTTAGAGGAAGGACAATAAAAACAAAAGAGCAAGTCCTTAATGTGGGCTAGAGAGAGAGAGGGCTAGTCCTTACTGTGGGTTAGAGAGA
>NC_137690.1:21892199-21907199 GCF_963989245.1 Nansenia antarctica
AGAAGATTAAATCATCCTCACCAGACAGACCTTCAATGATCCCTCTGACAACATAGCACTGGCTGAGAAGAGCACTGGCTGTTAGATAAATGATGGACCACCAAAAGAAACAGAGAGACACCACATTCCCTGAAGACTCATTCCTGACAAACAAGCACACAAACACATGCAAAACACACACACACACACACACACACACACACACACACACACACACACACACTAAACAACAACAAACTACAGAGCAGTGGTTGAGCAGTGGAGCTGATTCATCCCCATGATTTAAAGGTCTTAAACAAATCATCTTATCTCCATGGGATCTCAAACCCAGAGGCTGTGTATTCATCATCCTGCTGCACTTCCTTTACAAAGGTCTCTTCCTGAGACCCAAACAGCTCTCTCAGCCTGCCCCCCCCCCCCCACCCCCCTCTCTCTCTCTCTCTCTCTCTCTCTCTCTCTCTCTCTCTCTCTCTCTCTCTCTCTCTCTCTCTCTCTCTCTCTCTCTCCAGAGACATTGATGCTGTTAAACAGCAGGTGGTTGGGAGTCAACCTTTTCAATCTCTGATTCTCAGCTTTGAATATAAAAAAAACAACTTATCTGAAACGTATAACCCCTTTGTGACATACTTGGCTTTATCTCACTTATAATGGACAAAAGGGTAATCCAAAATAAGGACCATGGTGATTTTTTGCTATATTAAGTATAATAGATATGATGTCGATGCATTCCAGGGTTTCACTGTTGCTGACGGTCAATGTGTTTTAATAACAGGTAGTATATGACACATATGACAACATATGACACTTCATTTGGTTTAACAATCAAAGAAAGAATATGTTGGTGACTCTGCAGAAAGCAGAAGAGTGAATTAAACTTGAGATTTCTCATGTCATACGGGCAACGGCAGTGCCTATAGCAATGCAATGCAAGCAAACTGTCCATGTGAGGAATGGATCTCTGTCTTTTGTGTCTGGGTGCGTGTGCCTGCCCGCGTGTGTGTGCAAGAGAGAGAGTGAGAGAGAGAGAGATAGAGAGAGAACCACGTGCAGCTGGTCCTCTAACTGCCACGCCACCACACTAAGCCCACCAGCTCTGTCCCGGAGATGGCTGGATTAATTGGGCTGCTGGGACTTTCGCCTTCTATTGTTTTATTATTTATATTACGGCATTAGAAAAAAGTGAACATAGGCCTATCTCCATGTTTCTCCCTCTTCCTTCTTTGCTGTTCATATAAATATTTGACGCATCATATATTATTTATCAGACGCGAGCTTCATCATTTATCGAGGGGAAATAATATGGTATACATTTCAATTTTGTTATGGCTGATCTACATTTTACCATTCCCTGTGGGGGATGTCGTCGACTGAGAGCACTGGGGTGGGGGACAGGAGGCGTTGTTACACGAGGACATGGACACACACACACACACACAAACATACACAGAAACAAACACACACAAAATCAAAAGCACACCCACGCACGTACGCACGCACACGCACACACACACACACACACACACACACACACACACACACACACCTCCTCCCTTTGAGAGCTGGAGAGGTGCCTTGGGCAACAAACCAATCATATACTGTCTAAGCATGTTTTTGATAAACAACTGGTATTGGTAATTCAGTGCAGCTCCATTGGACACAGCAGTGTGTAAACACAGTAACAACTGGCTCTGAGCATGCTGAATGAGCCACAGACCACCACCAGCCCAGATACAAGCACAGTGTGCGTTAGGTCTCATGGGTAAGATCCTTTCCCCAAGCCTCCTAGCTGTCTGGGTATGTCTGCCTGGCCCAGCTCAGCTTGGCCCAATTAAACCTGTTTAGAGAGCCTTCAGCAGTGCCCTCACTGGGGAAAGCATATGTCAGATTGTCCTCAATGAACATACGAGTCCATGCAGCACAGTGTAGTCACTTGGCATGGTGTACTGCAACTCTGAAATAGATACACATTCAGGTGAATTACAACATTTTTAACCATCATTAGAATTACATTCATCTAATTGGATAGTTGCAGTATTGGCATTTGTAGCTGATGTGGTGGACTCATCCTCTCACTTCATCCTCATGGCGGGAGTGAGAGATGGGATGGGGATGTGTGACTACTAGATTGTTGGGTGTCAGGTTTCCGAAAACACACAGAAAAAATACACAGCTCGTCGGCAGAGTGTGCCATGTATCCCTAGAGTCAAACTGCCTGCTGTTCTGAAACTAATTTTACTGTGAGGGCTGGATGGAATAACCCTTTGGCGCCTCCCTCTTTCCTGCTATCCATTCCTCCCCTCTGCTTTCCTCTCTCCACCCTCCCGCCCTTCTCCTCCCCCACTCGTCTCTCCCCAGGTTTTGGAAGCACAGTGAGACTGGAGGTATGGGTGGGAGAGTCTGGGCATGAGAGGGGGAAAATGGGGGAAAAAGGCTCTCTTCTTTCTGGAATCATGCTCTGGAGCGGTTTGGAGAGGCCTAGCATGTTTGGATTGGCATTGCGGCCGGCAGACGATGGGGGGAGGTGGAGTGAGGGGAGGGTTATAAATAAACATTTCAGTGGGGCTAGGGAGAGGTGTCGGCAGGCTCGCTGGCGCCCCTCCAGGTCACATTTCATAAGCTCACAGCCACACAGCAACAGTGTGTGTAAGTGTGTGTGTGTGCGTGTGTGTGTGTGTGTGTCTGTGTGTGTGTGTGTGTGTGTGTGTGTGTGTGAGAGAGAGAGAGAGAGAGAGAGAGAGAGAGAGAGAGAGAGAGAGAGAGAGAGAGAGAGAGAGAGAGAGAGAGAGAGAGAGAGAGAGAGAGAGAGGAGAGAGAGAGAGGGTGGAGTTCACGTTACTAAAACAGCACGCTCAATCAGGGCCTCAAAACACCTCCCCTGTTGCACCGGGCAAGGGGGCTATTACACAAAGCCGATACATCCCATCCCTCCTCACCTCTCCTTAACCCTCCCTCCTTTACGCTCTCTACACTCCCAGTCTCCCTGTCCACATTTTCACTCGACCCTAATCGCTAACACAGGGTTGTTCACAGTATCTTTTTTTTTTTTGTCACAACAATTTTCAAAGACAACCATCCATTAGCCAATAACCAAGCACAGTCAAACTTTTTCCCTACTGTTTGTAAATGTGTGAAGGAACAAATAGCTATTCTGACAGCGTTACACTTATACTCTACAGAAAACTCTGTCTACTGATGATCATCCCTACCCTACTATGGAGAATTGATATTTCCTCTTTGTTTTGACTCACTCACTGTACGCTAGTGGAAGTGCTGAAGTGTACTTTGTAGTGGATGACAAATCACCCGGCGTTCCCGTTTTACATTAAATCAGCCTCAGACACTGTTTGATTTACACACATGCTGCTTGGGCTGGGACTTGTTTAAATCGAAAAACAATAACAACAATGAAAAGAAGAACTTGAGGTAAAATACTCAAAACAAAAATGAAAAGAGAGAATGTATGGTGCTTCTGCCAAAGCACCTCACGTTTCCAGAGAAACCACAGGGGGAAAAACATGCAGTCCTGGGAAAGAGAACAGAGAGGCCCCGCGCCATGCCCTCCTCTGCCCAGCCCAGGAGCATTGGAGCTGGGCAGTGCAGATTGAAACCCTTGGCAGCCACTCCAGAACTCCCTGTGCAGTACTATGTGTTTTGGAATGTTTGAAATGCGATCTTGGTCTGTCCATAAGGTGCATTTTGGAGAAATGTGAGCAGGACTGAGAACACCCAAAAATGTGGCAAGGAGGGTGCTGAAGTCTGCCACATGGAGTACGCACACACTCTCTCTAAGGTACCCATATTGTTCAACGATCAACAAAAAAGTGCATGTGCCAGTCCACGGAAATAATGGATGCATTAGGGTTGCTTGGGGGAAGTGCTTTTCAGGCCTGGCTTCGCTGGGTTTGGAGGCTATCCCCTCTCTGTCTCGGTCCAGTATAAACTCAACAAGGCACGGGTCAGTCCAGACCTCAGAGAGCCTCTGTGTGGCTCTGGGGTTTATGGTTGATGGGGCAGATCCCACAGCTCCAGGATAGGAAAACAGTCATTTTGGTTTCATGGTTACTTATCGCAGGCATATTTCAATGGTTGTATTCTGGCAAGGAGGTATGATTCTTTTGGCCTGCAGTGTGCACATCTGCGTTGTGCAGGGACTAGCTGCTGCCTTCATGGCAGTCATTCCAAGACAGAGATGTGGGCATTGGGATGTACAGTCTATTCTCTCCTGCTCCTATAGATTCACTCTGGATGAAACTCCTCATAAAATATATTGTACAGTATAGTGTTCTGTAGTATTAAAGGGGCAATCTGGGATTGGTACAGTACATCCATTTTTTTGGTGTGCAAAAAAAGCATGGGGTGTGGAGACTACTTTATTATCCCAGATCACCCCTCTAACACCCATGCCCCTTTAACACACATTCTCATTTATTTCAAAATGATTACATTGCAAAGATACATATTGGCGTGCATCATATAGCTTTATCATTAATATATACAGCTCTTGAACATGTTAAGCCAGTGACAGAAGATCCATTTTTCTTCTACAGAGAATCTAAATGATAAAACATTGGTGTAGGAAATCCATATACAACAGAAAGAGGGGTAAAATGGAGGATGCAGCTGCTTTTCAAATTAAGATGAAAGGAAATAAAGAGGGAGAGGGGAAAGAAGTCAAAGAAAAAAAGCTAAAGGGAAAAGTAGACCACAAAATGCTATGAAGTCAGTGTAAAGCCTATCTCTTCTGACTCAATTGTGGTTTTGCTCCACGATTAACAATGAAAACCTGGCAGTATCCGCAGGGCCTAGTTAGCAGATCTACTGATACTATAAAAAGCAGGGAGACTTCACCATATGCGTGCACTGGGCTGAAGAGTGACTCATAAACACATAAGTGGCTGGGGAGAGTCATATCCATACTGTGAGGAGTCTATCCAGCCTGCAGTGCAATCAGACACAACATTGACCCGTGCACAGGCCAGTCATGGCCCGCTCTGGAAATGTCACAGGAATGTTCCACAACCACTCCAAGAACTACACAAAATTGGACGCAATTATGGAAATGTTGCAGTCTTTTTGCAAACATTCTGCTGATAGCCCCAGAAGGTATTTGCTGCGTAGTCAACCAATAGTCAAACCAATTATGTATTTTCATAAGGTAATCAGCCAAAAATCTGTACCTCATTAACAATACAACCTCTATGCAAAGATTTCCCGCTTCACTGGGTTTGAGAAAGCACACAAAAGTGTAATGTGCTCCTTGGCTTTACATCATGCCCTGGGCCATTTTTTCCACAGATATGTATTATTGCACATTTGGAGTGTTTTTGTTCATTCAGAGAGGAATAGAGATAGGAGGGGAGGAAAAGCAGTGCAATACTATTACCATTTCCTGTTTCTGTGGAGTCAGGGTCTTCAGGGAGTGAGGAGAGAGGAGTCCTGGCGTCCAGGCAGCTCTGATGGGCCAAGACACACTGAGCAACGCAGAGAGAAATAATAAAACCTGCCTGGAGAGAAAACAGTTTTAAATAACCTGTACATAGAGGTTTGAAAGTGCCATATACCCTGCCAATTGTTGAATAAATGGACCTGAATTGAGGCAATGTGCTCAGAATACTGTAAGGGACAATGCGTGTGTGTGTGTGTGTGTGTGTGTGTGTGTGTGTGTGTGTGTGTGTGTGTGCGTGTGTGTGTGTGTGTGTGTGTGTGTGTGTGTGTGTGTGTGTGTGTACTGTAGGTCCCAACAGTATCATTACAAGTTATGAGGGTGACTTCACCTGCAGTGTTACCAAAAACCTTCTTTATTCTGAGTTATCATTACTACAGTATACACCATGATTTTGTGGATATTCTTGAATAATGCAACAGTACAGTGTAGTATATGAAACTCTAACAGTGAATATTGGATTAGGGCTTCCTTATCTTGCTAGCAGAGAAGCAACTGCTTCTAATTAAATGTAAGTATCATTTTAGAATGTTCCTTACCAAAAAAACATTCTTCTAACATTGAGTCTTTTAAACTGTGGTTTCTCGCAATAAAAGCTTATAATGTTCCACCACAATGATCTTGCCAAAGAGAGAAACACTGTAACAAAAACATATTAGAAAGTGAGCATGGGGCACTTAGAGGCAGCAAAAGAAACAGTGAAACTGCAATACAGTAATACTGATAAGAACGTATGTCTTTCCTGTGGTTAATTTTAAGTTGTTGCAACTTGTTTGTCTTTGTTTGTTTAATCTAAATAAAATGTATACTGCCTAATCAGGCTTGCATTACCACACCAGAGATGGTCCATCAAAAGAGACCAGGCAGGGACCGATCAAAAAGCAAAACCAAAAGCAAAATATGCTTAGCTATTTTCTGACCACAACAAAAATGGACTTGAACAGCAGACATAGAGGCAGCTTAGTAGCATCCTAGAGTACAGTAGGGACACACTGTGAATCCTTGTTGAAGGAGACAGACAGCTTTTAAACATCCCAGAAACATGTTTCTTCCTATAGGGCTGTAGGGGTACAGGATTCTTCAGAATCAAAACTGGAAGCCTCGAGGGTGAAGGTTCAGTTAAGCAAATAAATAGAGTCAAAGAAGAGGCAAACATCAGGGAGCCCCCTAAACTCCTGGCCCACCCTGTAGGAGACCTTTTTTTCCTGGCGGACCTGCCCCAGCACAACCTCCGCCACTGCCAGCCTGCTGCTCTCCTGACAGGCCCAGGCATTGAGGCCTAAAGAAAACAAACTTGGTCTGATTGTGAAAATAGTGCCTTAGGGCCCTCCTGGTGCCCTGTGCTTATCTCACACAAGGCAAGCTTTGTGTGCCGAGGGGGCTCCTCTCTGGCCCTCCACCACCCCGCCAGGTGGAGACTCCTAGGGCCCAATGCTCCCCCCTCTATCCATCTCTCCCTCCCTCCCTCCATCTCTCTCTCCATACCTACCATACTGCCCCCACTGTGACCAGTGTGTTTATTTTGAGAGGGCAGCATCAGGAAATTGATCCACAGGCCCCATACTGATCTGTGGGCCAAAGCAATTCCTCAACAATTACAGGTTTTAGATGAGACATTTTTGCCTCAAGACAGAGTTCATTGCTGTGCACCATCCATCTTTACGTACAAATGTTACGTACTCGAGTCTTGTGGGGATGTGGTGATGTCCTGGTTGGTAATCTGCTTCAGTGTCTTTGCTCTGGATCTTGCATTCCTTTACACAGAAGACTTTGAGAAAAAAACCTGTAGATTGAGAGATAGATCACTCTCAAGTGGGAGAGGGGGGAGCATTTGTAAGTACCGTAGCCTACACAAATATGTCTCCACAGGGTGTACCTGTTATTGTGCAGCATACATAGATGACCACTGGACATTTTGACCACAACCAAACACCTGTGACTGTGATCTGAACTGAACACCTTACCGTTGCAGTATCTCAACATCTACAAGGTGAAGTGACAAGGTGTCGCTGTGGATTCTTTCGCCATTTGAATTTCCTCCAAAACCATCTCGATGTTCTCTTTTCCAATTCACTTTCAATGATGCCCTAGAAGCTACATGTCCAGTATATGGTTGACCAAGGATTTAGATGACTGACAAGACACAATCCAACACTAGGCAATCAAGGCTACGACTATATCTGAGGATGATGAACAGATACACAGAACATGTCATTATATATGTCATGTAATGTAATTGAAAGGCAGTGACTTAAGTGGCAGGTTTAGGCTATGGTTACTAAGCAAGCAGAGGCCCACATTTGTGGTAATGGCTGGGCTGATTTGCAGAGGGACAGGTCAGTGAAAAAACCCTGTAATGTTTTCATTTCCCCAGTTCTAAATTGCAACAAGAAGCTCCACAATGAAGGAGCCCCATTTTGAAAATGTGGGTCATTTGAAAGCAGAGGTAATTGGAGGTAAGTGGAACCAGTGAAACCCAAGATGTTTAACGGGTCATCACAACTGGGTCTTTGTAAGGTATTCACCAACCTTTAGGGAGTGGACCTGAAGTCAGAATCCTCCACACACTCAGTATTAATGACTACTTACAGTATGTGAGAGATACCAGGCATTAGTCTTAAAACCAGCCCCCATTACAACATGTCAACACTCGTGGATGAAAAGTCCTCAATGTGGGTACTATACGTCTTCTAAGCCTGCCTCAATCTGCATTCTAATCACGCAATTGATTTGCTTCAATCAGGTATGTAGGAGCAATAATATTCTGACACTTGTGTGCATTACCCTAAGACAGCAGCACTATCCCAGTGTAAGGTCTTTCATTGTATGGATGGGAGAATACTCAATCCATCGATTGATTGGACCTAATAGTGGTAGTTTAGCACCGTCTCCAGCTGTGTACCCACAAGGCGTGGCACAAAGTGTGCCTTCTACCATTCAGTCAGTCACTGAGCTACCAGGCCTACACGATTTACATCCACAGATAGAATGGATGCAACTAACTCATCCCCAAAACTAACACTAAAGTGATGATCGCATTCACAAAACGATGAGGAGTAATGGATACCATATGGAACATGAAGAACGCAGAACTGAGCAGAGTTGTTTGAAGCACACTGCCCCAGCCATTTCTCAGTTGGTATTCATTAGAAAGTTGAGGCCACATTTCTCTGATGGAAACAAAGAGTGAAATGAGAACTGTGGATGAGGCTGTTTTTTCCAGGGTCCTGAGAGAGAGCCCATCCGAGCGTGTAAGTGATCTGAGACACTGAGGGTGGCGTCTGGATAAGCCAGGCCTTGGATCAGGCCCATTCAGACCCAGAGCTCTGCATCTGGGTCGCATGTGCCTACATACACAGCGACGAGGAGACGGTGATGCAGCCAAGCACTCTCTGTGTCTGTTTTTCTAACTTCTATTCGAAATATCTTCATGGTGAGGGTACCACTTGTGGTCGCAGCAAATCCCCACCTTTAACCTCTGCAACATCAAAACGTAGCCTATAAAATGTACTTGTTTTGATCAATTTCTCTGCTTTGTCAACGGACAGCCTGTATTCAAAAATTCTCACAAACAATGTGTGCTGACATGCTCAACTGAACAGCTAGTTCTGGGCTGCCCAGATTCTAGTCAGCACTTTGTGGTTACATGTGTGTGGTAAAAGAGAATTAAAAAAAGGATACTGGCAACGGAAATACAGTACTAATACAGACGCAGTGCTAATGCAGGCACACGGAAAGACAATGAAAGGAGGGGTAAATAGAAGAAACGCTGTGAATGGGGTTGTTCCCTTGCCCAAATGAGATGGAGCCGGTCTAAAGTCTCCCCAGCCTCCTGGCATCTCTCTTACTACCACTCCATTAGCAGCATCAGGGGCCAGGGGCAGCCAGCGGGAGTGTGACCGGAGATTATTGTCCTGTATGCTTGTTTGGGTTAAGGCTTTAGATGGGGAAATGGGATTAGGCTAGGCCCGGCTGGAGAGACACACAGTAATGGGGAGCAGAGGAGGAGTACCCTGATCCTCCTCCACTCAGGCTGCGCACACTGAGAAGCAGGCCTGTTATCCCACCTGATTGGATTACCCCCTGTTAAATGTGCTATGATAAGGGGGGAGACCACTGCTGAGCCTCTCTGTGGTGCTGCTGGGGGAGTTCAGAGACACACACACACACACACACACACACACGCACACACACACACACACACACACACACACACACACGGTTGTAAATGGATTCCTTTACATGTCTGCTACAGTATATTTTATGTGTTCTCTAGTGTTTATTATTGAACCGTACGAGTGCCACAGGCCATGATCTAAGTCTTGGCTTTGGCATGGCCATAGCCAATAGTACCACACAGATACGTCAGCAGGTCCCTAAGAACACTCTTTTTTTCCGTGGCTATTGTGCCCATCTCTGCAGTCCTTCACTAGAGCATGAACACGCTGGGGGTGGAACATCTGGGTTGGGTGGATAGCTACAGCATTAGATTGTACCAGTCATACTGTACCACAGCTCCTGAAACAGTGTACCACTCTCCCACCGAGAAACCACAGTGTGCTTTTCAGAGCTGTCTTCATATATGTAAATCTAAAAGAGGTTTCAAACCTGCTAATTGCAGCCACTCTGCCAATCAACCAGTAATTACTGGTATCCTGCCTGCCTTCCCTTCCAATGGCTGAGCAGCTAATTTGAGCAGCGGTTTAAACAGCTGGAAAACAGCGCCCTGTGGCAAAACTGGAGGGGAGAGCCTGTGTGTGTGTGTGAGAGTGTGCGTATGTGATTCTCTGTATGTCTAAATACATGAAAAACGATTGTATGTTTTTTTGTGCAGAACTGTGAATGTGGGGGTAAACATATCGCTCATGGCTAACTATCGACTACACAGTGTGTTTCGGCAATGGATAAATATGTCTGCCACATAGGCTTGCATGGCTGACATTGGGTTATGTTTGAGAGGACATTACAGATCTATTACATCTCTACACTAACTGCGAGGTTAGTCTCATACTGTAGAAAGCCATTCCTCTATCCTAGTTAGTTACCATGTTAACTCCACCTGCTCTACCTGTCAGCTTAGTCCCACTCCTCATGATTGATTAACATTCTATTAATGTTTCCATTTGCCACCATTTCATACGGTATGGTACTCAACACCTACTCTAGGTGATGATTGGATTGAAAAGGTTAGTGATCCCATAATTGCTTTTAAATTACATTCAACATGAGCGTGTGTCATTACTGTAATCATTATCACCATCACCAATTCCACCACAGTGAATCTTTAGCCATTTAGCCATCATTTGGTGCCATGTCAAATTTGCATAATCAGGTTGTGTTTTAGAAAAAGAAGTAAATGTGCAGAAATAGTGTAAGGAATTAAAACTTGATTAGAGATTATGGGACAGAACGGTTATTTCCAGTCCATTGGCCGTTGCAATTGAACCCAAGTGCAACACAACACCACAGGCAATGGATACTACAAATGAGAATGGGGCAAAGTACACAAGATCAATTGGACAAAAGCCACCACATGTCTGGCTGACAGCCACTTAAGGAATTAGCTCTTGGTATACAAATCACTGCTAACTAATTAACTAAATTGTTGTTAATGTGGATCGTGTGGTAAGGCCACCGTACACTAATGGCAAAAGGGTTATACGGTATAAATAGCAGTGCTTGCTCTGCAACAGTGGCAACAATTTATTAAAGGTGGCAGGGGGATGGGGGACAAGGGGGGACATTTATCAGTATGCTAAAGGGGACCTATAACCTCCCTGCTCTGCCCCTTCCCCTGTTTTACTGTTCTGTAGGGGGCTTGCTTCTGTTGCTCCCTCCGTTCTTTACAGCCCACTGTACCATCTCACATTCAGCAGCTATGTGTGTTGGAATAGTGGAGACATTCAGAGCTTCAAATAGGCTGGTTGTACTGTTGTTAATAAGCTAAGTTGTACTGTCGGCTTAAACGTCATTGAGCTGGGGATTTTAATGTTTGTTTGAACTGTCCCTGTAGCTGGATCTACACCACATTAACTTTGCACAAGACCGCAGGAAATACATTGAACCAATACTAGTTAATAAGACAAGCCATGTTCAACCTAAATCCAGCACAATACAGCTATATTTAACACTCAGCACCATGATGTGATTGAACAGCTTACAAATCAAATACTGTTGAATTTCAGGGGCAATTCTCTCCCTTCTTTATTGCCACACGTTTTATGTTTTGCCAACCAACTTTTAGCAAGGGTACCTTTACAAAAGGTAAACCTTTACTTTTACATGTATTTATCGGTGATATATCCATACATTTTCATCTCAGGAGGATCCATTTTTTTCTCAAAAACCTACCAACCAAGATGTCAACTAGCCCGCTGTGAAGTCACCTAGCCTTTAGATAACTCATAATGCCTGAGTGCCATCTCAAACTGTACGTTTTGGGATGAGGGTTTGGCTATGTGAGTGGATGAGTGATTTTAACAACATGTGTCTCTGAATAGAGAGAGAGACTGTGAGTGAGAGAGAGAGAGAGAGAATGAGAGAGACTGAGAGAGAGAGAGAGACAGACAGACAGAGAGAGAGAGAGAGAGAGAGAGAGAGGGAGAGAGAGAGAGAGAGTCTGTGTGTGTGTGTGTGTGTGTGTGTGTGTGTGTCTGTGTGCGTCTGTGTGTGTGTGTGTGTGTGTGTGTGTGTGTGTGTGTGTGTGTGTGTGTGTGTATGTGTGTGTGTGTGTGTGTGTGTGTGTGTGTGTATGTGTATGTGTGTTTCCTATCCAGAGTCAGTCATGAAACTTAATTGCTTACACATGTGGAGGATTTTCAAGTGTTTAGAATAAAGTTGGTTTCAAGAAGAAGCAAAAAAAAAAAAAAAAGCAAAAAAAAAAAGGAGGAATACAAACCTTGCAGTCTGCAGCTACAGACAGCCAATCCCCCCTGCCCCTCCCTCTGCTGAAACCAATGCCTTTCTCTTCCTCTCCTCACAGGATCCTGGGGTCAAAGGTCAAGGGGGAAGATCTCTGCGATTGGACACAGGCCTGTTGTGTCAAAAGAGAGGACACTAAAGCTAGTCTGTAATGTGACACTCTCTTACATCTGATCAAAGTCATAGGATCAGTGAAAAGACCAGGACCAAGAGATTCACCTTTCTGATTATGTCACACTTGACACAAAATGTGCACAATTATACCTAAAAGCAAAATAGATGAATAAATAACTTAACATAAAAACGATCTGAGGATTAGCTAGCTCACTGGCTAGTATCCCAACCCCCCCCCCCCCCCCCCCCCCCTCTCCCGGTCTTTTTTTTGGGAGAGAGATAAAGTGTTCCAGAGACAGGGAACCATGCACATTTCAGAAATGTATCAGTGGTTAAAGATGAAAAAGTGCTTTTAATCTTGTGTAACTCTATAGGGGTCTAAATGGAGAGGGCCTCAGAGCCAGGATCCTTTTAACAGGACATACAATCCTAATTAAAACAAAGAACATGGCTACCGACTGATCTTGGTGTCTCAGTAATCTAGTCCTGGCATTTGAATTGTTTTGTTAACATGTTAATGAAATGATGATCAGTCCAACACAACAAATCAGAACAACCAAGACTATTTTGGTTATTATTTTTATTATTATTTTGGTTGTTAAATGTTGTTAAATCACCTGGCCATGTCAACCAATCTTTGGTACATTGCATGTTTGTGTTTCAGTAATTAAATAGTTAGCCACAACTATACTATAAATGACACCACACAGACATGAATAAGCATACAATAAACAAGTATACACTCACTGAATACTTTATTAGGAACTCCTGTACACCTTCTCATTCATTCATTGTGGTGTAATGGTGTGGGGAATGTTTTCTGCGCACACTTTGGGCCTGTTAATACCAATCAATCATCGATTGAATGCCACAGCCTATTTGAGTATTGTTGCTGACCATGTGCATCCCTTCATGGCCACAATTTACCCATCTTCTAATGCCTAGTTCCAGCATGATAATGCACCATGTCACAAATCAAAAGTCGTCTTAAACTGGTTTCATGAATATGGCAATGAGTTCTCAGTGTTCTTTAGTGGCCTTCTCAGTCACCAGATCTGAATTCAATTGAACACCTTTGGGATGTGGTAGAAAGGGAGATTGAAAGTGCAGTGCACCTGAAAAATCTGCAGGAATTGCGTGATGCAATCATGTCACCATGGACCAGAATATCAAAGGAATCTTTCCAACATCTTGTGGAATCAATGCCACGAAGAATTGAGGCTGTTTTGAGAGCAAAGGGTGGCCCTACCCAGTATTAGTATAGTGTTCCTAATAAAGCGTTTAGTGAGTGTATGTACGTAACAACATTTTGACCAAAATGAGAGTCAGATGGAACCTTCTCAGCAAACACAGACGGACCAGAATATCACGACTAGTTAATATCTGGCCCAGAATATCACCCTATTTCAACTAAAATAATTTTGACAGAAAAATACTATTTTTCTCCACTAAAATCCACTAAACTCCACTAAAATAACTAAATGATTGGAATCGATGACGAAATGACTATTTTTCCGACCAGCACTTATTGTGTAACATCGGAAACATAATTTGCGCTAATTTAAAAGCTGTTTGAAAATGCAGCAAATCGCCATGTGATCTGGCCTAGTCCTGGACGTCTCTGAAAGGCTTCATCACAACCTCTTTATGACGTCTTTGTGCTTGCTGGGTTATAATTCTGAGCTCACGAGTAATGCGTTGTCCTCATTGCACTGGTAAGTTGCAAGGTCCATCTGAACTTTGTGTATTCCCTCTGCAACAACACACTTTTCTCTGGTTCCCTCTGCTGTATGTCCATGACAGTGAGTGTTGTGCAATCTTACTTTTCCGCTGTGTATATGCCATGCACATTACCTCCCACACTCAGGCTGCGGATGAAACGTGCACATCTGTCATCTGTTGAAACCTAGATGTTCACACTGGAGTTTGGTGGCGCTCAGATAATAACTTGCAAGGCGAGGCTTCAGTGTCGCAATGCACCTGTATGGATTCAGAATGGGAGCAGTAAGGTGTTGTGTAGAGGGAAACATGCTCACATGAGAAAGTTGTTTCCCCTCTTCACTGTGATCTTCTCTCTCTCTCTCTACTCTCAGTCTCTCTTTTTTTATTTTTTTACAATCTGTCTCCTTTCTTTACAACACTCCATGGTTGCCCCCCTTCCATTGATCAGGAGTAATTGAGAACAGGCATGTTGCCCCCACCACCCACCCCTTCAGTTTTCCTCTCCTGCCCCCCACCTCTCCATCCTCATGTGGACCCAGACATCTGGTCCACATACATCCCTAGTCTCCAGTCCCTCTCTCCCCACTCTCTGAAATAACCAGACAGATTCCCAAGCTATTTGAGTGGCTGAAAATTAAAATAAAAAAACACAGCTATTCATATAAACATAAAAAGAAAGTGGGAAGAGAGGCAAAGGAAAACTCTGTAAAAGGAAACAATCCAAGACCATATGAATCCACCCAAATCTTGAGGAAAGAAAAGAAAATGTTAACAACTCTGCACTAGCCTTGCTAGGATAA
>NC_137690.1:21909699-21967199 GCF_963989245.1 Nansenia antarctica
CTTTCATCCCTCGACAACTAGTGACCCACCCCCACCCCATTACACCACCTGCCCCCGTGGTCTACCATCCACAGTACGGCCTCTCCCCTCTCCCACCCCCTCCTTCCAACCCCCTTGGGTGAGTGACTCTGCAGACCTCTGGACCAGCTTTCCCAGACGGCGATTTAAAATAACAATTGCATGCATATCAGGTTTCTGGCCTCTGAAATTCATGCGAGATGAGGTAATGTGATCGTGCACAGTGCGATCCAAACCTTTGTAAGTGTGTGTGTGTGTGTGTGTGTGTGTGTGTGTGTGTGTGTGTGTGTGTGTGTGTGTGTGTGTGTGTGTGTGTGCGTGTGTGTGTGTGCGCGTGTGGGTGTGTGCGTGTGTGTGTGCGTGTGTGGGTGTGTGTGTGTGTGTGCGTGTCTAAAGCTTTGCTTGTGTTGTGGAAATTTCATCACCGTATGCTTTTTAAAAATAGATAGGCAATAGTGTCAGGTCCTAAATAAATGTAAAACCGTGAAATAATAAGAAAAGCAAATAATAATTTTTAAAAAACATTGGCAAATGCATTACATGGTCCTTTGAAATGTGATCCATGTCAAGCATGGAAAGTGTATGTGCCTGTTTTCAATTAGATCTAAAGTGCAAGCAATATTAAACTTGTACATGCTTTCATTTCAGTCAAAATTACAACTCAATTAATACCCCGTAAAAATGGCCATAGAGTTAACGATTGAGAAAAGAGACATAACCATAACATTAAAACGCACAGGCATGGCTGTTGCCGCCTCAGTGCACATAGGAGGCACAAGAAGCTTGTCGTCTGAGTAAGTGCCAGTGCATAAACACTAATAATAGGTTCCCCATAAAGTCAGTCGTATGGCACTGTAGGCCAGTCCCGAGGGGGTCCTTAGCAGGTGCTGGGGCCCAGGGCATCCCTGGCAGGGTCTGGGCATGACGGTGCTGTTTGTGACCAGGGGGTTAGACAGAACAGACCAGGAGAGCGGACAGAGGGAGGGACACATGGCAGCAGATACATTATCCTCAAAGGCAATGCAAACCTCTAACTCAGGTGAATATTATTACAAAGAGAGACAGAGAGAGGGCCAGACTCTGATTAAGGAATAAAGCCGGGAGAATTGCTTTCCTCAATAGGCAGCACCACTGCCTAGAAAGGATGGCATCTCTATGCACTGAGATGATTTGTGGACCCAGCCTCTCCACTGGCTCTGCATGGAACGCTAACCCAAAAAAACAAATAAACAAAGAGAAAGAAAAACAACCTATCAGTCGGAATAAAGGAGAGGGGCGGGCTCCTCACCACTACACTCATTCTTCTGGCTCTGTACTCCTAGCTCTCTATTCTTTCCCTCCTCCCCCTCCTTCCTCCTCTCTTACTCCTCCTCCCCTCATCTCTCAAATTCCCCCACTCCCTCCTCTCTCTCCCTCTACATGGCTTTAATAAACACACACTCGTGGTTTTATCTCACAGAAACACGTTCCTCTCTGAGCAGAGACAGGCCCAAAATCACTCACTCTCCTCTCCCATCCTCCCCCACTGCCCCTCCCCTTCACAGGGCCCCCGTACCTCCCATGACAGCTACCTTTCAATCGGGTAATCGTGGGGTAAGTAGCCATTTCCATTTCTGCCCCCTATTGAAGGCGACCCGTGCTGAAAAGGCAGTGGCTTGTAGGCATGGTTGCTAATAGGGCGACAGACAAGGCCTCCCCATTCTGTCAGGGAGAGCTGAGAAGGAGAGCCTCTTATCAGCAGGCTACAGCCATGCTCTCCCAAACACCATTCTTCACCAAATTGGCTTCTCTTCTGCCTCGCCCCTTCCTCCCTTCATCTTTGTATCTCTCCCCCACTGCCCCTTCGGAAATCGAACCAACACTATAACTTTTCAAATTGATCTTAACAAAGATGTTATTTTTCTGGTGTAAATATATGTTTCTTTGTGTCAGACAGGCAAGCTGTAGCAGGGACGCCGATGGCGGTTTCGCTCCACAGAGAGCGGAGGGGCTTTAGATTCTCCTGAGTTTCTCCTCCATTCTGGCTATGCGTGTTCATGTTTGGCCGAAATTAAGGAAGACAATAAAATGATTCTTATTTTTGTTTATTTGAACACAACTTTTGCAGCGTTCTGTGGCATGGAGAAATCATCGCCTAGACAACCCTAGTGTTTTGCCGCCCGCCGCCCAGCTGCCATTGAAAGTGAATGGAGGTCCTAGCGGCTGCCGATCCCAAGTGGTACTTACAGCAGTCAAGAGGGCTCGACTGAAATACACAGAATAGAGCCATACACTTCTATTGAGTGAGGAAATAATAACAGGTCCGAGATGACCTTGATGCTATTGTTAGAGAGGATAGTAGCGTACTGCCCGTATTCATCTCCCTCACCTTATTATACCCTGTGAGAAAGAAGAGCTAATCAGAAATATCAAGCAGAAGGATAACCCTTCACGATCCAATCCCTTTCCATACCCTGTCTTTCTGTACCCTAGCTACTGCATACCTTGGTTTGTCTCTCTTACCATCTTTCTGCTCTGACTGTGACTACTTGCTGCATGTGAAAAAACAACATCAACAACAATTGGGATCAGAAAATATAAACAGACCTCAGCGATTACAGATTATACTTGTTTTCCAACAGTTTTCACAAATACCCCCCCACACACCCCCACTCCCACCAACCCCCCTCGCCCCCCAGATGTTGCAGCGCCGTTCAGCTGTTGAGAAAGAGAAGTGTTAACCTCCCGTCCAAACCGCAGGCAGAAGGGCTGCATTCCTCTCCCACAACTCAACGTGCTGTTGATCTGCATCCACGCACTCCGTTACTATGACAACCCCCACCAAATACACTGGCCTGTTCAACTCTGTTTAATTTTTTCCTCCCTTTTTTGATTTCATCACTGGGCTCCCATGCACACTCTGGCTAAGATAAACAGAGATGGAGTCCATATTCAGCCAAGCCTGCATGAGTTTATTTTGAGTCTCCGCCCGGTTCGGTCCATGACGCTGTTTCACCATCCCTCTCACTTTTCACTGCTCCAAAGTTGGAAAGGCTCTCCATTTGTGAGGGAGAGGAGACTGGAGCTCTGGTTTGAATTGGCTCAGCTCATTTGAGACGCAACACCCCAAATAGTTTGAAGGCAGAGTGTTCATTGCATGTCCTAAGAGAGGAGCCAAATCCAAGGAGGAATCCCTGGGGTATATGTGTACCTGTGGCCACAGAGAGGATGAGTGCATCTGTTTACACCCTGTCACTACACTCCATCATATACAAATACACACACACACACACACACACACACACACACTTGTCGAATGCAACTTGAGCACTAAAACTTAAAATATAAAACTACTAAGCTATTACTCGACTTGCATCTGTTTACACTGTCACTATGCACCATCATAATATGTAATGCACACATACAAAATACACACACACACACTTGTCAAATTCAGGATTGGCAGTAACTTGAGCAATAAAACTCAGTATTAATCGACTAGCTGGTAATAGACACTTTGTTCTCTTAATTAGGAGTCCTCCCTCATTCAGCCGACGTTCCGATGGTTGACTATCCCTTTATTAGGCGGGATTCCATCTCCAGCTCTCCAATAGGCACTTAACTCCTGCCTAATAGCGGATTTTCCCACACATCCTCCGAGAAGCCATTCAAGTGAAAATAGTTAATTTGTTTCTAATGCTTGGCTAATAGAGGATCCTGACAGGAGGAATTGAATGCCGGATTTTTGGGATCCAAGCTTTTTAAATGAAGTCGGAAAAATGACACATTTCTCACTGATAAACTACAGAATTTTCAGCCAGACGTAGTTTTCTCTCAGAGAATGGAGGAGTAAAGGAGTGGGATCAACAGAACTGAGAACCTTCTAGCTTCACTCTGCGACACACAATAATACAAATGGGGGGGAAAAAACACACTAATGCTTCAGGTTTTTCAAGATATTAATAAGATAATACATGTTGATATCTAAAGATATCTTTTTTTTTTGCAGAACGAAATTGATGCAGTCATCTGTCAAAGGGTTTTCTGATGTGTGTGTAGGGGGAGGACTCCGCTAGACTATCTCATCCGTGCAGTGGTCAGTCAGTTACCCTGTGAGTGACAACCTGTGGCGCTATCAGCTGTCCTGACTGCACAGAGAGGGTGGCTGGAGGGACTAGGGCGGGGGTGGGGGCAGAGCCATGCCAAGGGGGAGGTCTGGGAGGGGGAGGGGTATCTGTAAATAGCAGTGGGTGCATAAATGTGGCTCTTCTAATCAATCTAACTCCATCTGCGAGCCCTGGCCTCCTCTCTCAGACATTTCAATGCGCCCAGATAACCTTATCTTAACCTGCCACATCCTCTACAATTAGAGCTCTCTCCACACGTACACAACGTGTACGTGTGCGTGTGGTGTGTGTGCATGTTTATATACGTGTGTGTGTGTGTTTTGTGTTGGACCACAACTGTCCAGACTAAGCAAGATGAGATCATGTGGCAGGACACCAAAAGTTAGTCCATGACCTCCCCCTATTTTGTTTTGGCCTCTTTACTTCTGTACTATGATATC
The DNA here is from genome assembly GCF_963989245.1 of Nansenia antarctica. NCBI lineage: Eukaryota > Metazoa > Chordata > Actinopteri > Argentiniformes > Microstomatidae > Nansenia > Nansenia antarctica. The sequence goes on from NC_137690.1 coordinate 21,914,264, forward strand.
CAATGAAGACCATGAGATTCTTCTATCCCTACAGCTTTTATTTCAAAAGCAACACAGGCCAATCAGGACAAAACGTTCTATCCACTCCACTGTGTTTTTTTTCTCCAGTCTTTTGCAGTCTTTTGCTAATGGTCTCGTTGTGGAGAGCTTCGTGTGATATACCCAGTGATGTGCATCCACTGGGGAATATGCATGACGCTAGCGGGAAGAAAGGGAGTGTACCATAGGAAAACTTCAGCTCTTCACTGTTATGCTTCACACCTGTGTTCTGGAAGAGTGGGCAACGGATAGCAGAGCCAGCGATGTGCACTGGTGACAGATGATCATCAGAGCGTTTTCTGTGGTGGGGAGTGGGGTGGTTGGGGGGGGGGGCTAGATCACATCATCTTTGACAGGTGGGAGGCGTGGGGATGAAACTTTAATGAGCTAGTCCTCACCATGACGACGATGATCCCCATCTGATCAGCTGCTGATTGTCATGGGGATATTCCTGGTGGGAGAAAAGTGGAAACGATAAAATGGTACAGAAACATAGGCAGATCAAAAGACATCTGCAGGGAACGGGTGTGCATTTGTTCGTTTTGTAGAAAGAGGGAGAGAGACAGAGAGAGAGAGAGAGAGAGAGAGAGAGAGAGAGAGAGAGAGAGAGAGAGAGAGAGAGAGAGAGAGGGAGAGAGAGAAAGAGAGAGAGAGCGGGTGGAATCATAGCGCTTCAGTATTTGAGTTGCTGCCGTGGTCTCTCTTGGGTCACTGTGGTGTCATTCTGGCCCACATTTAGCCCAGTCCTGGTCTACAAGGAGGCTTCTGTGACAGATGTGTCTCTGCAAGGTCAAAGAGACATCCACTCACCTCCCCACCCCGCTGGATACCCACTCCCATTTCTAATACCATTTTTGTCGCCTTGACTCCCGTAAAACATAACCAGTCACAGGGACACACAGGCTGTATATCGATCTCCCTTTCCTGATTCATGTGCGTGTGTGTGTGTGTGTGTGTGTGTGTGTGTAAATGGTGACTGGTCAGGATAATTAGAGCAGTAATGAGATGCACTGGGTGGAGAGCACCCCTACCTTTGCAATACTGATGGCCAATGCCCTTGAAGCCCATCAGGCGGACGGAGGTGGAGAGATACAGCCTCATCAGCACACAAGCAGTCAAAGAGAAAACACATCACCAATACAACACAGCTTAACATACCCCCCTCTGGAGGGTGGTGGTGGTGGTGGGGGGGGGGTTGTACTAACACTGTCCTTCCAAAGTAAAAAGTAAATTAAAGTAAAGTAAAAACAAGATTGTGTACACTCTCAAGGTGAACTAGTACAGTATGTCCTTTTGCCTATGTCTTCGATTGCCATGGCACCGTCCCATCAGTGCTAGAGATAAACAGTGACGATGTGGAACGTGGTTATTTAAATCCCATCCTCTCCTCCACAGGGCATTCGTTTTCAACACCCCAATCATCTGTTTCTCAAGTGTTGGTAATCTACTATGATTCCAAAGAAAGTCTCTCATTATGTGATTAAGCCTTCAGAGACAGAGGAGGGTGCCAGTGAACCAAGGGTTGCCAACCCAGTGCCAGCCTGCTGGGGAGAATGCTGGGAGCGTACAGTAGGCATAGACAATGATACATGTCCAACTGATACGAACGCTCCAATCCAATCTGTTCATTTATCAATGCATCCTTCAGTTGATGTTGTAAATGTTGATATGTAATACTATCACAAACGGGGTCCTTTTCAGTAATAGAGAAGGTCTCTGTTATTATGATGAGCTGTCATAACGAAGCCTTAACACATCATTAACATGCTAAACTCTCCACAAATGAGGTCCGTTGTGCAGAAGAATGACGGCCATGATGTGAAATAGATAACATATTTTCGGAGCGGGAATCATTGACCTCCACTCTAAGCCAAAGGATTAAAGGGCTAGGGCAGAGCCTAGCTTTCATTCAAGCTAGGGCTCCGTCCAGGGAGAGAGGCCCAAACGTTTAACCCAAACCCATTTGCCCCGGCATCATTCCACACCACACCACAAATAAAAATGATTAGAATAATTGATCAATTTACTCAGGGGCCAAACTAATCAATGAGATACATTATTAAAAGGAGGCTATTGATCAGGGCGGAGGCAGGCTGAGAAAAATGTTTACCGCAGCAGAGAGGTTGGGATCAATGGAGCAGTCGCGCTGTTGAATAGAACCCTCTATGGATCAATCAGGGATGAAGCAATTGGCCTTATGGACCTCTCTGCTGTCCACCGTCCCTATCTGGAAGGCTCCTAGCCTTAAGGATAGGAAACTAAAAACTAGTCTGCTGGTGCTTTCCTGAGGTAGAGCAGATATGGTCCATTAGGGGACCTGCCACCGTTGTTACCGTAACAGAGCCTTTCAACAATGTGTATGAGGCAGAGCAAGGGGAGGGAGAATAGAGGCTAGAGGGAAGTGCCCCCTTTCATCTGTGTGTGTGTGTGTGTGTGTGTGCGTTTGTGAGTTTGTGCGTTTGTGTGCGCGTGTGTGCGTGCATGGGTGGGTGTGTGCGTGTGTGTGTGTGTGTGCATGTGTGTGTGTGTGTGTGTGCATGCATTTGTGCGTGCGTGCATGCATACGTGTGTGTGTATGTGTGTGTGTGTGCATTTGTGCATGCATACATGCGTGTGTGTGTGTGTGTGTGTGTGTGTGTGTGTGTGTGTGTGTGTGTGTGTGTGTGTGCGTGCGTGCTAGAGAGAGTAGCAGGAAGGGGGAAAATATGGGGGGGAGAAATAGTGGCCAGAAACATTTTCAAAAGTCAACACAGACCACTATCCCACCACCAGTTCAAGGAGCTATTTTCCACACAAGAGAGCTTTGAGGAGAGAAAAGAGATAGACAGAAAAAAGAGGCTGATTTTAAAATGTCCTCTAAAGAAAAGCAGACTCAAGATTCCTCTCTTCACTTCCCTCTTTTCTCCGTCCTTTATTTGCAGCCATAGAAAGGAACAGAATGATTGTGGGGTGCAATAGGGGGTTGGACGGGGGTTACTGAATAGACCTCACCTCTTTTACAGATTTCCTCTCTCCCTACCATGGAGGACATCTGACCTTTTAGAGGGGAGAGAGAGAGAGAGAGAGAGAGAGAGAGAGAGAGAGAGAGAGAGAGAGAGAGAGAGAGAGAGAGAGAGAGAGAGCAAAATCATAATGAAAAGTGGTAATTCCTCTGAGAGGGAGAGAGAAAAAAAATGTCCGAGGGCCAGTAATGAGATCGTCTGACTCCCCGGTTGCCATAGCAACCACCAACAGTATTACTATACAATATAGTATATGAATGACAAAAAGAACATCTATTGTTGCTATGAGAGGAAGGGTCATAAAGAGATGGAAAGAATACGAGCGAAAGAGTAAGTGAGATTCAACGTTGTCAAATGGAATAACTATTGTCATTGTGGCCACTAATACCAGCGATATCACCAAGAATATAGGCAAAGCGAGAGAGAGAGAGAGAGAGAGAGAATGAAAAAGGATATGAACATGTGTATGACATTACTATTCTGTACAACTGGGGAACATGACAGTGAGTTGAAGAGTTTCCTTCGGTATGTCCGGTATGAGGGTGAACAGGGGGAGTTCAGGGTCTCTAGCTCAGGTCCTCAGGTCCTCAGGTCCGGGCCCTGAACCCAGCGTCTAGTTCTCTGATAGGGAGTCGACCACATCCCCTTTGTGTAATTGGTCAGCGAGGGACCCAGGTGGGGGGAACTGACCCTGTGTGAGTGTGTGGTTGGAAGGGTCCATGCTAGACTCCCCTGGCTCTGTGGTGCAGATCTGATTACAGTGGGCTCTTTACAACGGCCGCTTCCACCACCTGCTCCCACTCCACTCCTCCAGCCTCTGATAAACTATCATCACTGCAGATTGAGACAAATGATCTCCCTCTCCCTCCTAGTCCCTCTGCCCAGTCAGTGTGTGTGTGTGTGTGTGTGTGTGTCTGTGTCTGTGTCTGTGTCTGTGTCTGTGTCTGTGTCTGTGTCTGTCTGCCTATCTGTCTGTTTGTCTGTCTGTCTAGGTGCTGAGTGCTTATATTGCTAACGCGGTTGATTGTGTGGCTGTTTATGTGAATGAACATGGCATGCGTATTTAAGTGCGCTTGGATTCCATTCATGTGCTGCTCCTGAACATGTCTTGTTTGCGCTTGAATAGTTGAGTTAAAGTATGACTACGTGGGTGTCTGCTCTCTAGCCGGGTGACACTGCCCCGTTGGTAACAAACGTTTCCTTCCTTGGAGGAAGTGTTGGTTCACGCGAGCCCCGGAGACAGGAGGTGGTGTGGCCCAGCGATAATACAACTGAATGGACAATGCTGCAGATACACGTGGACTGGCAAACATGCAGCCTCATCTGACAGAGGCAGGACCTCTGGAAACCAGTGTGGCCTAAAGTACACTATACACTACCGTGTCACGAGCAAGCATCAACAATTAGGCTACCTGTAAAACAAAACATAGACATGCAAAGGCAAAGGAAATTTAATATGTTTTATTCTCATATAGTTCAGGTTAAGTATGCTGAATCCTTGAAAATAAGAGTGGAGAGCAGCGTTACTAACTGACCATTCACGCTTTGGTCTGAAGATTCCTAATGTGGCAGAAACACACACACACACACACTGTTAGTCTTCCTGCTTCATGCAGTCAACACACCAAACACAATGAACCACTGAACACATCATGCAGAAGAACACACTCCCAGACTGTGTGTGGGGGACACATTTGCATAAGCTACGAACATTGGCTTTGCGCAATTACAGTACTTACATTAATACGTCTGAATACTCCCGTAATTAATCGCTCTCTCCTAGAGAAGATTGAGTTTTCATTTTCCATCTGGCGAGAGCAGGGCTTTTATGCACTCTCAACCGCTAACTACCTCACCACAGTGGAAGCACTACATGCCATGGTTCAAGGAATTGGTACTTGGTTCTCCCAAGCCTGAATATAACAAGAGTTCAACCATAGTCACATTATATTGGTTGTTGCATTATGAGGACATTATCTTGATGGTCACCCAATATACAGTAGTTCACTGTGGACCCACCAACATACAACATGTACTGTTGCTGTTGATAATTAGTCTTCAGCATCCTTTTTTAATTGATACATACATACGGTATGTTGGATAATTAAAGGTTTGGCTGGGTTGATAGCTAAATCCATGGGAAGCTCTATTTTGCAAGCCTTCTTGCTGGCAAGTTATATACTGGAGAAGCTAATAGTTCAATGAGTCATTATGTGACAGGGACTGGTTAAAAAGTCCTCAAGTAGGGCAATGTAAAAATTCCAGATTATGAAAGTGCAGATTGTCAGCTTTTAAAGGATGTGTTATACATTGAAAATAGTTGAAGAAGATATGTTTATTTGAATGTTGGTGCACCTCAAACCAAATAGCGGGGAAACGCGCTCTGAATCAAAACACATGCAAAACAGCTGCTAGTCGGTTAGTGCTGAAAAGGAACATTGGTATGAACATCTAACTGCATGTTTAGCACATCACAACATGCTGATAGAACATCAACATGCTAAAAACACATACAGTGGGCTGAAGAAATGTGGGCACACCTGGTTTAAATGTCTGTTACAATTAATCTCCAAGTGATTGAAAGCAAACCTGAACACTAAATGCTACAAAGTTAAACATGACACCTTTCTGCAAATGTTTCTTTTTTTCTTTTTCTTTTCATTTTTCTGATTTTTAAAATTAAATTATAAAAAAGAAAAAGGGCCCTGTGAAAAAGTTTGGGAACCCTTTTGGATTATTCTTCGTTACCTTTTGAGAAGATGATTACGAAGGCCCAGACCTCGGTGATTTACTCCTTAGTGCTTCAATAAGGTGACTATAATTCCAGGGTTGAACTATGTATTCTGAAGTAACTCCATGCCTTCTAAAGTATCCGACTGTGGTGGCTGTTGTGTCTGGTGTTAAACACCATGGGTTCCTCTAAACAAGCATGTCAGAATCAAGATAATTCACTTCCACCATCAAGGAGAAGGCTACAAAAAACTGTCGCAACGTTTCAACCTACCCAGTTCCACTGTCAGAAACATCATCAGAAAATGGAAAAATAAATGGAACAACTGAAGTCCAGGCAAGACATTTTTCAGATAGAATGGCCCAAGATCTGGTGAGAAATGCTCAGAAGAACCCACACATCACTGCAAAAGAGCTGAAAAAAAGAGTAGCAGACACCGGTCTAGTTGTTCACAGGACAACAATACAGCGTACCTTAAACAACAAAGACCTATATGGCAGAGTTGCTATAGCCTTTCCTACGACCTCAACACAAAATTAAGCGTCTGAAGTATGCAAAAGAAAACCGTGAGAAACCTGAAGCCTATAGGAACAATGTGCTTTGACTGACAAAAACAAAATTGAACTTATTGGCCACAACCAAAGAAGGTACTGTATGTTTGTAGAAAAAAGGGTGAAGCATTTGTAGAGAAGAACACCTTGCCAACTGTTAAGCATGGAGGTGGATCTATTATACTTTGGGGCTGTGTAGCAGCTGGGGGCACAGTCAATATTGTGCGGGTGGAAGGAAGAATGGATTCCAACAAATATCAAGATATTCTAGAGGCTAATGTTCAAAAGTCAGTCCAGAAATTCAGATCAGTCCAGAAGGTGAAAAGAGGTTGGGTATTCCAGCAAGACAATGACCCGAAGCATACCTAAAATCAACCATGAAGTACCTCCAGGAAAGACGAATTAAGGTTTTGGAATGGAGAGATCTCAAACATGCCGTGCATGCAAGAAGGCCGAAGAATATTTCTGAGCTAGAGGTGTTCTGCCAGGAAGAATGGGGAAAAATTCCCAAAACAAGAATTGAAAGACTCTTAGCTGGCTACAGGAAGCGTTTGCAAGCTGTTATAGTTGCCCGAGGAGGAGTTACAAAATACTAGCTGACAGGGTTCCCAAACTTTAGCACAAGGCCTTTTTCCTATTATTTTGAAACAGTAAAAAGTTAAAAAGTTACATTAATCTTGCTTTAAAATGTGATGAAATGTGTCATGTAGACTAGGGGTGTCCACATTTTTGCACCCCACTGTAACTACACATAATTTTATAATTACACTATCCTTGCTTTTGAATTCGTCCTAAAACGTACATTTGTTTACAAGACATTTATCACTTATCGAGTAGATTAGATTCACGTTATTGTCATTACATAGTACAAGACAATGCAACGAAATTATTTTGTTTATTCGATTCGATTATTTATTGATTATTATTATTGATTGAGTAGCCGAGACAGTGAATCCAATTCACAAATTATAAACATTTAGTGATCCTAAAACTGTTTTATATCAAGTGGGCTCTTCAGCACTTCAACTTTCGTAAGAGAAGCTTTTTGATAATTTGAGCGACTTGAGAATTGCCAACATGCGGCCCTTTTCACCAGACCGTGCCACTACCTACACTGTACACTGCATGTATTGCTGCAAATACTTAAACTTGACAAGTTTGTATAAACTGATATTTGTACAAAGTGATATTTGTACAAAGAGGGGAGATGAAGGAGAGAAGGGAGAGGAGACAGAGGAGACAGAGGAGGGAGAGGAGGGAGAGGAGGGAGAGTAGGAGGGAGAGAGGGAGGGAGTGAGGGAGGGAGAGAGGGAGGGAGGGAGGGAGGGAGGGAGAGAGGGTGGGAGGGAGAGAGGGAGGGAGAGAGGGAGGCAGGGAGAGAGGGAGGGAGAGAGAGTGGGAGGGAGAGTGGGAGGGAGAGTGGGTGGGAGGGAGAGAGGGAGGGAGGGAGAGTGGGAGGGAGAGAGGGAGGGAGGGAGGGAGGGAGAGAGGGAGGGAGAGAGGGAGGGAGAGAGGGAGGGAGAGAGGGAGGGAGGGAGAGAGGTACAGAGGGAGGGAGAGAGGGAGGGAGAGTAGGAGGTACAGAGGGAGGGAGAGAGGGAGGGAGAGAGGGAGGGAGGGTGGGAGAGAGAGTGGGAGGGAGAGCACAGCGTAGCAGTTCGCTCCCTCTGTGTGAGAATGGTCTTATCGGTCCAGGACCGGAGGACATAGGCTGCCCTTCCTTGTCCCCACGACTACAGCCTCATTTAGGAATCTGGGGCCACCGCTCACCATTGTGCTGTCATACAGGAAGTGCAGTTCACCGCTCACTCCCAGCATTCACTGGGTTTCCTGTGTCAGGTTACCGCGTCCTGTGTTTATTTTCTTAGCTTTTTTGTCTGTATCCACCCTATAGGTTTTTTCGAATATCTAACAAATGATACAATGGAGAGGATGGCACTATCTCAAGTGTTGGAGGAGGAGGTGCTCCGGAGCAAAGAATGCATCTTTATCTCTGAGTAAATGTGTTCAGCTCTTGAGTATAGATTTTGACTTGTTGTCTCACCCTGTCCTGTCTTGTTTTTGCCCGAGTTTGAATCCCCTAGTCTCTGTCAGATCGAAGGCCCGGAAAGAGGGTTTTTCCAGTCCAAAACCAAAATGAACCTCAATCAATTTCAAATTAAGCAGTTCATTCAATGGACATTGTCTTTGACAGATAAGCTTGTTACAGCTTGAAAATGGAGTTAAGGAAATACTTAAAAAACAATCTCCCCACAGTAATTATTGCTCTGCTTGGAGTTTTCTTTCTTTCCTTTTTCCCCTCTTCTCCTCTAAAACAAACCGCTTTGGAAAACTAAGCAGGGTGTGATTGATAGAGAGCATGAATGATGTATAAAGTCTATTTTGTTCTGATCAATACTGAATTTCATTACCACACACATCCACACATACACGCATGTACACAATCCACCCACCCATCCACACACACACACACACGCAGGCATGCACGCACACACACACACACACACACACACACACACACACACACACACGCAGGCACGCACGCGCGCGCACACACACACACACACGCACACACACACGCAGGCACGCACGCGCGCACGCACACACACACACACACACACACACACAAAATATGCATGAACTAGATATTCCATCTCATACATACTGTACATAGAGGTAAAGTTCAAGGCCTGTTAGTGTTTCATCTTTGACCACTACTTTAATACAACCCAGCACCTGTTATCATTGCATATCAATACCACTCAACAAGGTGCCCTGTCTTATGCTGACTACCATTTGTTTTAAGAGGCTGTGATATGGTTAGGCTGTCCACGTGCTTCAAGAGAGGATTCTCCTGCATGCTAAGTACTGACCTCTCAGCCAAGGCCGGTGCACTAGACGTCTTCATTTACCCCTGTGAGATTCCCCCTGAGGATACCTCACCTCTATTGTCCTTCCTCCAGCTCCTCTGTATGCCTGTGATGATGACCATGCTGCTACAGCATTCACTTCCACCCTGAGCCCTGGTAGCACTGCTATGGGTGAGGAGGACGGGGGGCGGGCAGAGTGGAAGGTGGTGTAGACCACAGTAATGTAGGCCTGTACCATGTTTCATCACCCCAGGGGAGGCTGGTGGGGGTAGAAATTGGAGGACCTGCTCATTGTAATGCATGGAATGGAATGAGGAATGGTATCAAACACACGTGGCTCGGGAGGATAATGTATATACGTATATACCCATCTGATCTACCTGTCACACGTTCTTTTACTATTTTGCATCCCTCCACCTCCCTGTTTCTTCCCTTCTGTCTGTCACTCTGTTATATCTCCCCAGGTTCCGAAGTTGTAGCTGTGGTCTGTTAACTAGTGAATGTGTTATTATTGTGTTACTACTGTAGGAGAGCTTGTGCGTAACAATTGTATTGTATTGTTGTACACTCTGTATCCCAGTACATAATGACATAATAGAACTTTGCAACTTGAAATTAGTGAGAGAGGCAAAGCAGCAAAAAAGGAGAGAAGAAGGTCTGGAAACCATTTCCCATGCAGTGTTTACATACAGGGCCGGTGCTGGTCCGTGGAGGGGGCTCAGACATACTCTGGGGTGCTGCTGGGCCGCTGCAGACTGTGGACAGGCACACCGAGGGAGCAGAGTGGTGACAGATGGACAAGCAGAGAGTATTTTTGACGTACTAAGACATTCTTCTGTGAGAATCTATCTCTCTACCTGCTGTGTTGGTCATACGGTTTTGTAAATCGGTGGATAGATACAGTACATCTGGTTCGGTAAGTTCAGTAAGTTCTCTGGAAAGGAGACACACACAAGTAGATACATGTCCTCATGACCAGCTGGCAGATACATGTTCAACCTCTCCCTGTCCCAGTCTGTAATCCCCACCTGTTTTAAGGTGACCACAATCGTTCCAAGACCAAGGTCACCTGCCTTAATGACTATCGCCTTGTTGCACTCATGTCTGTCATCAGGAAGTGCTTTGAGAGGCTGGTTAAGGTCCGACATCAACTCCACACTACCTGCCACACTGGACACCCACATCAATGTGCATACCGCCCCAACAGATCCACTGATGACACCATTGCTTTCACCCTGCACACTGCCCTATCCCACCTGGACAAGAGGGATACCTATGTGAGAATGCTTTTCATTAACTACAGCACAGCATTCAACATCATAGTCCCCCTCAATCTCATCACCAAGCTCAGGGACCTGGGTCTTAACACCTCGCTGTGTAACTGGACCCTGGTCTTCCTGACTGGCTGTCCCCAGGTAGTGAAGGTAGGCAGTATTACCTCCTCTACCCTGACTCTTAACACAGAAGCCCCCCCCCCCAGGGCTGTGTGCTCTCCCTCAAACTCCATCAACTCCATCAAAAAATCTAATTAAAAAAAAAATCCCAAAAGAAATAAAAATAAAAACCTAACCCTTTTTTGAACTTCATCATCAAGTTTGCTGACACCACTGTGGTTAGCCTGATCACTAACAATGATGAGACAGCCTACAAGGGAGAGGTAAGAGTCCTGGAGGACTGATGCTAGGACAGTAACCTCTCCCTCAACATCAGCAAAACTAAGGAGCTGATCATCGACTGGAAGCAGAGGGGGTCACACTCACACCCCCATCCTCATCGGTGGGGTTGCAGTGGAGGGAGTCAGCAGCTTCAAGTTCCTCAGCGTCGACATCATTGAGGACTTAACATGGTCACATCACACCCACACAGTGATCAGGACGGCGCATCAGCACCTGGTTTTTCCTCAGCTGAAGAAATTCGGCATGGCAACCCAGATCCTCACAAACGTCTCAAACTATCCGGCTGTATCACCGCCTGGTCTTGACTTCAAGACTCTGCATGGGGTGATGAAAACAGCCCAGTTCATCACAGGCTGTGAGCTCCCAGTCGTACAGGACATCTACTCCGGGAGGATGACCGGGAAGATCATCAGGGGACTGCAGCCACTGCAGCCACTCCCTATTCTGATGGCTACCGTCTGGCAAATGGTACCGGAGTATCCAGACCCAGACCAACAGGTTCGAGGACAGCTTCTACTCCCAGGCCATAAGACTGCTCAACTGACACCACCTCAGCCTTCCCACCCGCCCATTCCCCACCTGCACTACTTGTGTAATAACATCGCACATTGCACATTTGCATTCTCTCACACACATGGACATGCACTCACATACATACATGTATACTATTAATTAATTTAATTAATGAGTTTTTGCCATTTAGCAGACGCTTTTAATCCAAAGCGATTTACAATTACGAATTACAGGGACATTCCCCTGGAGTAACTGAGGGCTAAGTGCCTTACTCAAGGGCACACTAGTAGTGGTGTGGTTTCAGGCGGGATTTGAACTCACAACCTTCCAATCATCAAGTCCAACTCACTATCCACTAGACCACCACTACCCCACTATTATACTATTATTGCTACTGCTACATTTATCTTCCCACCCCACTATTGTTCTTGTGTTTCTGCTGCTTACTGCTATTGCTACTTTTACTGTTTTATTATGACTGTGTTGCACTGTTGAGGAGGGCTAGCCTAGCTCGCCCAAAGCATTTCATTGCACTGTCGATGTCTGTATGCTGTGTATTACAAATACACTTGTATTTGACATGCACTAAAGCACACATATCAAGCTTTGATATAGATCCGCTTTATTAAAGTGGAAATTCAATCATTTTTGTATATTTCTCATCATCCCACCATTGATATGGTCCCACAATATAATTACTTTGTGCATACAAACCTTTGTTTTTGAGTTGTGAGCTCAGATTTAATGCCTGGAATAGTCTCATAGATAATGAATTACATTTCGGGACCATGTCAATAATGAGCTGACAAAGAAATATACAAGTAAAATTTGCCTTTAATATCTACCATTTCAACAAAACATTTCAGCATATCGGCTTACATTGTGTACTGTAAACATCGGCATGCCTACCTGTGAGCACACAAACAAGGCTACATGTAACCAATCACAAACAGACAACTCTGCAAGCGTCTTGTGGCTGCAATATCAAATCCAGGGCTTACTGTGGATCTGTGGACTGGCACTGTCTGAGCATGCATCACACTTGGGTTTTTACGACTCAGGTCAATCACTGTGACCTCTGTGGGGTTGTATTTCATGGCAGGACCTGGGCAGTGGACCATGAGGTGCAGGGAGAGGGGGTTTGGGATGTTACCGCTCAGGATCTCATCTCCAGTGCTCTCAGGGGAGCGCTAGGCTAGCCTTGTAATGAGAAGCTTTAACTTATTTCACTACTGGGGGGGGGGGGGGGGGGGGGGGTTGGCCGGGGGGGCAGTGGGTGGGGCAGGGGGGTCCACAGTGTTGATGAGTAATGACCCTTATGTGTCGCTTGCCATAATGCCGTTTGAAAGAAAATGATGTTCCCCCTGCTCCATAAATCGCACAGCTCCTTGTTTTCTGTGACATGTGACGATTTTATCGTCGGCAACTTCTAGGAACATTAAAATAGGGGATCAGACGCAGACAGAAGAGGAAACAGTGAAGAAAAGAAATCATGCTCTGCATCTCAACTCTCCCCAAGTTACTTTGTTTGCTCACCATCTCTTTGGAGGAGATGACATAGCCCCACGTAGTACATTAAACACTCAAACTAGTTGATTACTTTTCATATTCTTTAGGGTTATTTTGGGAATTGTATAAATATGACAGTTGTTCCATTATCTAAGACTAACTAATCAGACCAGTTTACATAATTTCCTTTTTCAAAGATGAATTACTATAAATTCAGAACCAGTCACGCTAGACACTGAAGTCACCTTTATCACTTGCAGGCTTGGTAAGCAAGCCAACATACTGCAGGAGTCAGCAGAGAGCAGGCGCTGGACTGACTGGGTGGAAGGTGCTTTTGCCCAACGGTGCAATCTTAAAAGTCTGGCCATCTCTCCATGCTGCTTCCAGATTTGCCTCGCTCTAACCCATCCCCTCACCACAAAGCTCAGAAACATCATCCGTGTCTGCCAAGAAACAGTCACCAAAGTTTTGGCCCAAATGCTCCACATTATGTGAGGTCTGTCAAGTGGATCCTTTTTTTCATTATTTTGTGTGAACAACAGCAAGAAAACAACAAAGCCAGCTAGCAAAGACAAAAGAAAGGCTTGGTCTCACACAAAGAGTCCACACTGGGATCAGCTGCTCCTGTTGCTATTTTTTACCCCCTCTCTTCCTTTTCTGGGAGTTACATTCCACGCCTAAAATATGCGACCCAGAAGCCTCTGGGCCCCCTAAGAAAGAAAGAGGACAGTTGCCATGGCAACCTTGAACAACAGCCGCACACAACATCCCGCTGACGGACAGCACACTCCAGGAGGCGGTTGCACAGGTGCTATTTTCTTTCAAAACATCAAAAAGGAGAAATAAAATCTAAAAGCATTAAGGTTCCTATATATGATGAAAATGTAATTCCCCTTTGGCATTCCCTGCTTAAGTTTCCTTGTGTCCAGTCAACATTACTTCTCAGAGAATAATAACACAATCCATCTTATGACTATCACAAGTCACTAACTAAATATTCAAACTGAAGATTGTTTATGCTTGTGGTTTGTTGTCAGTTGTGCATTCTGTAAATGTGGATTTTAAATTCTGTTATAAGTTAAAAGAGGGGTTTATCTTAGGTTATTGTGAGTGCATGGGAATATAGCGACTGTAGTGCAGAATGATGAGAAGTAAAAGTAAACTTTTGACCAAAACTAGTTTTAACCAAGTTTTGGACCATTGCAGTGTTTACTACATGCTGATGACAAAATAAGTAGATAAGAGGTGGGCAAACATTAAGACAGGAAGAGAACAAGTGATAAAATGAGAGAAAGAGGGGGGAAACACAGCTAATGTGAAAACAAGGAAGATAAAGAGCACAAACTAGACAGAAAAGAGATGGAGAGAAGGAGACGGGGAGTGGGAGTAGTGCTTAAGGATGTGTTAATGGCATGGAGCGTGGGTCCAATTCCCATAAAACACTTGATCAGCCTAATTAAAAAAGCCTTGGCGTGATACATTCCGAACAGCGGGGCGAGCGGCCACGCGCCAAATCTGCTCGCCTCCTCTCTCCCACACACGAAGGCACAGCCGTCATCCACAACAACCGGAGGAGAGAGACTGAGAGGGTTCTCAAGAAGCTCCTCTCTGTGATCCACCAGAAACAAATCCGAAAACAGTGCTTGAAAGCCTTGCAGACAGTCAAGACTTGTGTCACTGCCACTGACCACCATCTCTACCGTATATCCACTCTGTATGACCGAGAGTGCCAGAGCCTGCTTCTCTAGATGGCCTAGTGAAGTGCTGAAGTGAGTCATCCTTGGCGGTGCCTGGAGAGAGAGCCAGCCTCTTGGAGCACTACTGTACATATGAATCAAACTTATGTATGTGGAAAGACTGCCAGGACTTAATGCGTTGCACATTGCTCCAGCATAGAAACACACACAGGCATGCACACACACACACACACACACACACACACACACACAATTATTTAAGCTGTTTTTCTCTCTTTTTGAGGACAAGAATACACCAGGGTTGCTACAACAGTGATACACAATCTACAAAACAATCTAGCTAAGTTGAACAGTATATTCTTACAGAGGGAAAATAAATACAGAAAAAAAAATAATAAGAAGAAGAAAATGGAAAATATTAGGGAATAGTCTGGACATCAAGCTATTCTCGAATCAACATGAGAATCCGAAGTTCCTACTTGTCAGAAGCATATTTGCCTGACCAGAGCCTTTCTATACAAGGAGGCATTCTCTCTCTCGTAATTGCACACTGCCTCTCTAAGTTGGATACCTACAATATGCTGTACACTCATATCAACAATGAAATGCGGTTATGGAAAGTACTCCATATCCGCTGTCCTTTCCTACCCACTGGATGTCACCTTGTCTACAAACACAGGCTGTCCTCTTCTCCTCCTGGCCTTTTAGTCCATCCTGTGAGGAGACGGGAGAGGACAGATGAGTAATGGGCTTGCCACACCCTGTTTGGGTCCTTAGCAGCCAGCCCTCACCTCTGTTTAAGGGTAGGTGAAGAGTCTGGGGAACATCACTTTCCCATTCCGCAGTACTGCCATAACCAGCCGAGGACAGAGAGAGAGGGAGTGAAACTCTGGCTATGGGTCGTGTGTGTTTGTTTGTGTGTGTGTGTGTGTGTGTGTGTGTGTGTGTGTGTGTGTGTATGTGTGTACATTTATTTGTGGTTAGTATTATGATATGGCCTTTTTTCCTCCTTCTGTCAACTATGGACCTGCAACATTGAGATTAAAAAGAGGTTCTTTGTGAAAGGCAGCCATTTAGTTTTTTCTAGCCCTTACAGTACACTAATTTACATTAGCCATCAATCTCTACTTTTTTACATTTAGCTAGCCAGTTGCCTTGAACTGAAAATCCTCCTGAAGTGTTGTAGGAGTCATATGAGTTTTCAACAACTGTATTTATGACATTCTCTTCCCATCTCCTCTCCTGTGCGTCATTCTCTCCCTGATACCCCACCCTAGACACAGTGATAAATCCACCAGCCCTGCATGCTACATCCAGCATCATTCCTCCACCCCTCCCTCGCTCCTCTCCTCCATCAACTCTCTCTCCATTAACCCCCCTTTTCTCACACCATCATCCAAATCCCCTCATCCGTGGCCTTTAGGTTATCTCTCCTTTTTCTTTTAGCAGCATCCTAGCCCCTCCAGCACAGGCAGGGAGAGGGAGAGGGAGAGGGAGAGGGAGAGGGAGAGGGAGAGGGAGAGGGAGAGGGAGAGGGAGAGGGAGGCAGAAATATATGGAGGGAGAAACAAAAATACTGTTAGGAAGTCGAAGGAAAAACAAGAAAGCTTGAACATGTCGCTCTCCAACGGCATTTAGCGGCAGGGGGACAGACCTGTCAGCGATTGTTAACACATGTGTCCAGGCTTCCTCTGGGCTGTTTGCTTGGAGACTGAAGGAGGTTCAGCGCCCAAGATTTATGACTCCTGGGGAAGGAGTGGAAGTGTGTTATTGATAAGTTGCTGAGAGAAGGCGAGGGACCACTGCAGTAATTAGAGGATGAACTTGCAGCCCATCGATTGAGCTCAGTCCTGGACAGACACCAGGCCATCTCATACCTGAGTCATACACTGGCTTCCAGGTGACCACTTGACCCTTACTGTACCTCTGCATATCATATAATCAGATAATGTTCTGTAACTATAACAGCGATATCAGATACCAGGGGTGAATGCGGCAGGTGGGCTGCAACACTGAGATAAACTGCATCGTCATCCACAATCACAACCGGTCAACTTAGGCCTAGGCTACACGACAAACAAAATGCAATTTCGATCTCTGGCCACACAAGCGTTTTCTCATTGTCGCACAAAAGTACCTCTGGCCACATGGAAACGCGTATTCAGATACACTGGGCATGTGCGTACTGGTAGACCCAGTAAATGGTTCAAATATAATTGAGACAGTACTGTAAAATAATAGAAGTTCATTCATTTTCATTCATTCGGTAGTATTGTCAACTCCTGATGAATCTCCTCTCCACCTACATTACGTCTGCATCCAAGATATGGCATGTATACGTTATTCATCTGTGTAAATTTAGGTTGCATAAAAAAGCTGTAGCTGATGCATAATAAACTTCATGATCATTGTTGAAGTGCCTCCTGCTAAGATGTTTCTAAGACGATAAATAATATCACGGCACTGCTTTATCAAGTGTAGGCTATTTATAGCACAAGACTTGCGCTGAATGGTTGGGTCGCACGCAATGCGCACATATCAATCAATCAAACTTTATTTATACAGCATATGGATGTTATGTGCCTAATGCCTAGACCTTTGATGCGCACACTTGTTACTTGCCACTTTCATAATCTTATTTAGCCTACATAGCACAAGTCATGCATTGAATGTAACCTCAAGTACTGAACAGTATTAAGTAAACCACAATATATTTGTGCATGTCCGCGTCATCTTTATCGAAAAACACACCCAATCGCCGACCACACGACTCCGAAAACGATATAGAAACACCCTCCCAGCGGTATCGTCTTGTCACCGTCTCAGCTCATGAATTCGGCAGAGTCGTGTAGCCATGAGGTGCAAACGATATCAGATCATCGCCGTTTCAGTTTTAGCCTATGCCTTAGGGAACTCCTTTGATGGGAGACAGTTAAGGTACATAAGTAGCACACATTTCTGTTTGTATGAAATTGATAACAGATCAGATGAGGGTGTGTGTGTGTGTGTGGGGGGGGGGGGGGGGTTCTTTTGTTGAGGTATTATCCCAGCCTTAACCTGTGTTTCGAGTGACCAAGAGCTGGAGTACAGCCTAGCACCTTCTAGATACTGCTTAGCAAATTGAAGGACCATTGTTTCATTTGGCTACATATTTGTGTTTTGTTCACATTACCCAGAAGGGGGGGGTTGAGAAGTAGGCAGGGTCTTCCCTGGTCCTCCTAACCCCTTTCTCTCCCAGAGGAATCATGGATCTGGACTGATGCTCATGAACTGTAGAACCTCACATCCTTACGAGCACTGATCACTTCAAATCACAACCAACTTCACGATCAATGGGCCCTGGACAGTCTGGACGGATTGATGGCAGCTGCTGGACTGAAAAAATCAGGTGTAGTGCTGAGGCACAAATATGTACATTTCAAGCCTGCAAACTGCGACACTTTAAATGAATGTGCAATAACACTATGTGCAATATGACAACCCTAGTCGTCTATCTGTACAGTATAGTATAGTGGATAGTGTACATAGTGTACAGCCTTTATTTATGTAAACCAGCTCCTTCCCTTCTTTTTTTTTCTTTTTTTTTCTTTCCTAGCACCAGGGGAGCCACCCCTCCTAAATTTCGTTGTTTGGTACCTGTACTATAGCAATGACAATAAAGACCATTCATTCATTCATTCATTCATTCAATGCCTCAACTGTAGACTATTAGACAATGAAAAAATCGGAGTACTGGTAGTTCTGTGGATATCAGCAAGCAATTGGGAATATATTTGGTTCGGTAAACATTAACTCATTACCATGTTAGTAAAACAAATAAAAGGCCACAAAACAATCTTCTAATGGCTACTTCCAGCATGATAATGTGCCATGTCACAAAGCAAAAGTAATCTCAAACTGGTTTCATGATAATGAATTCAGTGTACTTTAGGCAGTCACCGGATCTGAATCCAATAGAACACCTTTGGGATGTCGTAGAATGGGAAATTCACAGCTTGAAAGTGCACCTACAGGAATTGTGTTACCGTATATATATGTGTGTGTGTGTGTGTGTGTGTGTGTGTGTGTGTGTGTGTGTGTGTGTGTGTGTGTGTGAGTGTGTGTTTTAACTACTGTACTGGTTTGTTTAATTATTGTTAATATTTGAGTACATATGATGAACTACACACGTAGGTTTCTTGGTCTTGTATAGAGCTCAGGAAGTGAGGATCATCTCATACTGAGGTCTAAAGGATCCAGGTGAAATGTGACAGCAGCTGAGGGAAGCTACTAGTAGTTACGACCCAGTTCACTCTTGACTAACACTGAGGAACTCACAGTACAGTACATGAACCCACCTGAATCTCTTTGTCCCCCAGAGTCAACATTCACCATTGCAGGGCTACCATGCATAGCTAGGAGCTGGACTAGAAATCTGAATCCCTCCATCTCATTAATAGTTTATTCGCTCCAACCGAAGAGGGAGATGCTTGAATAATCCTCTTGTGGGTTTCTTATCATTCAAATGTATTCCTCAAAATAAGACACCTGTTCTGGAACTCAGGTTTCCCTCAATGATCTCCATCCTCTGGATTGGAGAGCGGTGGGGTGTACTATAGCTTCTCCACACTCTTAAATTGACTACTTTTTAAAGTAGATGCTGCCCATAAAAGACACCTGGGATACAGAGCCTAGAATCAGGGCCTTTTACATCATAGACCTGATACATCACAACTTCAACCTGACAATCACACACAACACGCCAAAGATCCATTCATGATTCATGTAATGACACTTTAACGAGTCATGTGTGTATACACCACACCAGCAACTACAACAACAACAACAACAACAACAGAGAAAAACCCTGTGACTTTGCCCCCCCACTATATATTTCCACTAACAATGGTATCCAGAGAGCCTATACATCTCCCTGTTACCACCACCTTCTTCAAATCCCTTCCTCCCCCCCCCATCTTGCTGCTCTCCCCTTCTCCTGCCCAGGTGAGTGTTGCGTGTGCTGCTGCTGCTGCAGTAGAATTACACAGGCAAGACGAAGAAAGCGGACAATTATCTTCAATATCTGTCAGGCACATGACAGCACCCCCCCCCCCTTTCCCCCCTCCCAACTCCCTCTATGAGCCGAGAGATGCAGGAGAGTACAAAGAACGGGGGGGTGTGCTGCTCTTTTGATTGTTCAGAGGCACTGTAGAATTGTGTCTCCCTCTCTCTCTTTCTCTCTCTCTCTCTCTCTCTCTGTCCCCCATTCTCTCTCTCTCTCTCTCTCTCTCTCTCTCTCTCTCTCTCTCTCTCGCCCATTCTTTCTCTCCTCCTCTCAACGCTTTTTTCCGCTCATTACCCACCACATTTGCATGCAGGCTGCCAAAGAGCAGGCAGTGATGGCGAGGAAAATAAAATAAAAGGATTAGAATAATGGTAATCACTGGTGTTTTTGTGTGCAGTGTGTGTGTGTGTGTGTGTGTGTGTGTGTGTGTGTGTGTGTGTGTGTGTGTGTGTGTGTGTGTGTGTACGTGTGTGCATGTGTGACTGAGACTGTGTAAAAGAGCGATAAAGAAAAAAAGAGGGAAAGATACAAGTTTAATTATAAGCTGTTGTCAACCTTTCTTTTTAAGACAAAATAGGACCAGTATAAATTATTTTCTGTAAAACCCTATTTTACCTCCACAATCATTATCTCCATAAGCACAGCAAGTGTGGAATATGGAATGTGGACTGTTCAACACAGAATATGGCCATAAAGTATGGCCATTATTTAGAATGGTTATGGGGCAATTCATATATAAATGGAAAGCAAATCTAAATCTCTGTCTAAATACTGTTTCAACCTGTATTGTGATGCCTAGATACATGTACAGATTTTCTGTCTGAAATTCAAGTTGCTCTCAAACTAAGTTTCTATTTGTCGCTTTTTGTCTCTTATTGTTTCTTTCATTGGTAGCCTACAGTATGTCTGCATAATAACAAACACAAGACTCAGGATAGATGACATTAAAAAAAATAATAAGAAAAAAAGTAGAAAATAAGAAATTCGTTTTAAAGATGTGCTCTACTTTTTGGCCCTCAGGGTCTTTACCTTGCAAAAGTACATAGGTCCCTTGGCTGTGAACTTTCCAGTAACTGACATGAGCTCAGTAGGCATGCAGACAGAGCTGAGTTGGACCCTATCAGGCAGGCTTGCTGGAGGTAGGTGGAGGTAGGGACTGGGACTGGCTGTATCTCAGCCTTGGGTAGGGCCTGCGGGAGGTAGGTGGAGGTAGGGACTGGGACTGGCTGTATCTCAGCCTTGGGTAGGGCCTGCGGGAGGTAGGTGGAGGTAGGGACTGGGACTGGCTGTATCTCAGCCTTGGGTAGGGCCTGCGGGAGGGGCTCCTGGAGAACAGGGAAGGTCGATCAAAGCCCCCCTGAGCCACAGCTACGTCCCCTCCGCTCTCAGTGCAGTGATAACCACATCAGCTACAGGGGCCTCCCCGGGCCAGTGCGGCTGAGGTTAGCTATCTCTTTTAGGAAAATCATGAATCCTTCACAGCATCAAATGCATTACAGAGCAGGGAAAAGCAAAGACGGAAACGGAATCGAGGGGAACTGACAGTGACAGAGTGAGATGAGGAATGGAGGGAGAAGGGCTTGTTAGCAAGGAAGTAGCAGAAATAAGAGACAAAGCGGGAAATAACAAAACTAAGGTATGAATGCTAACTTTCAGAGCGTGCAGTTTGCGAGTAGAGGGAGAGGAGGAATCTGTAATAATAGTCCACACTTGATCATGCCATTACCTCGAATTAGGGATAATTAGCCTCGGTAAACTGGGCATGAAATACGCCTATGATGTCGGGCCCAGAAGGCATGCTGGGCTACCTTTTACGGCCCGGTGGCTGATTTGGGCACTGAACTGCAGCTCACAGCACGGCAAGGAAGCGATAAAGAGAGAGGACCCGGCTGGCTGGTAGGGAACTGAGAGTAATTATCAAAGAGAGCCTATAATCAAACATCCGAATCGCAAACACAGACTATAAAACCCCTTCGGCATACATCCAGGAGTCGTTTTATCCAATTAGGTAAATGGCTGTGATGTGGGAGTTGGTGGTGGGGGCGGCGAAGGTTTTTTTCAGGGGGGGGGGGGGGTTAAGTAATAAACAAATGAAAAAGCTGAACAAATAATATTTGCATATATTATATGGAAATAAATACCTGATTACTGATTAAAAGTATATTTTGGTGTTGGTTTGTTTGGTTTTGTCTTCCAATTATATAACACTGCTAACTGCTAATTTGGCAGAAACAAGGTTTTTGAATTACAACTAAATAGATGCTTTGGTTGTGCAACAGTACCAGGATAACTGGCTTCTTACTGGGATTGATTAGCAAAATTGCTAACATGATATGCAACCTCTATAAAAGTGATGTAAATAACCACGAAGAGGTAAATCAGTTACAAGATAGAAAGTCAAAAAACCATGTCACTATCACTTTAAAGAACAATAAGGCAACATTGATTGCGACAGCCCACGTTTTAAAGCACTCTTGCCTTGCTTACCTGACTAATTGGGAACAGGGTTGTTCAGTGTTGATGGAATCCAGACACATCCCAACATGTGTGTAACAACCATGGAAGAGGCCTGCCCTGCGCCCCCTGATCCCCTCTCCCCACCTCCACCCCACCAGTGAAGAATGTCCCAGGCAGGGGGAGAGGAGAGAGACTCTGAACTTGTGGCCTTCTGAGCCCCAGAGAGTTAAAAGTCACATTCCACACTGTCTTGCCATGTCTGTGGGTTAGTGGACAGACTAGGGACCCACTCTTTGAGTGACAAGGTGAACACTGTAGGCTGTTGTCATGCACTTGTTAACCCTGCTCCTCTTCCCTTCTGTCAGTCAAGTCAGGGCTCAAACTACACCAAGGGGCACACCATGGCAAGACCCACAAACATACCAATGCCTGAGAAACTCTATATATTCACTAAATCTGAATATAGGTTCCAAAAGACAAATGAATTGAACTTAATCATGTCTTTTCATATCATGATAATTAATCTAGATTGAATTAACACAATTATTAAAGGTGCAGGATAGACATGCAGAAGGCAGTATGAGTGTATAACTATATACCTTGTGCAGCAGATGGCCTACATCATAGGCATTGAGGTCTCTTGATATCTAAGCACATCATAGTTAGTTATGTAGGTAGTTGTGTATCGTGACAGCACCCTGGACTGGAACAGCAACAAATACATTTTAGTGAAATTTAAGACCAGTTTTTGGGACAGATGACAATTTAATATGAGACAGATTTTGAATACGAGACACTGAATGCACAAGGGTAAAACTGATAAAAACAAGACTGATGGAGAAAGTGAAAAACAGAGATAGACAGTAAAGGGGCAGTGTGCAGTAACGAAATAGTGTGCTTGCAGGTGTGTGTGGGTGTGTGTGTGTGTTGTGTTTGTGTGTGTGTGTGTGTGTCTGTGTGTGTCTGTGTGTGTGTCTGTGTGTGTGTGTGTGTGTGTGTGTGTGTGTGTGTATGTGTGTGTGCATGCGTGTGCGTGCGTGCGTGCGTGTGTGTGTGTGTGTGTGTGTATGTGTGTCTGTCAGAAAAGGAGCCAGACACTGACTCCTCCAGATGGGAATGCCTAGGCTACGCTCGGCCTCCAACTCCTCCGCTAATAAACTCCAATATTAGTTACAGGCTCTAAACTCAGGAATGTGCCACCTTAACCCTTTCCTGCCGGTGCAGGCTACACTCTCCACACCTCCCAGCCCAGGGCCCGCCAGCAAGCTCATTCAGGCATGAGATCCGTGCTGTGTGTGTGTGTGTGTACGGGGCATGTCCTACATGAGCAGACATATACAGGGCTGCTCAGTGGAGAGGTGGTCTCTATCCCCGGGGGGCAAGAACAGGCAAACACAGGAGTGGGTAGGATGGTGTTTCCTGTAAACACCTCAGTGTTACAATGCAGGTGGCACGCAGCAGTCTGTACAACAGTCATCAGCTGATAGGGCACCTGAGTGTGTGTGTGTGTGTGTGTGTGTGTGTGTGTGTGTGTGTGTGTATGTGTGTGTGTGTGTGTGTGTGTGTGTGTGTGTGTGTGTGTGTGTGTGTGTGTGTGTGTGTGTGTGTGTGGGTGCGTGTGTAAACACAAGGGAATAGGGCCTTTTATCAGTGGTTAACGACTAGAGCAGAGCAGTTTTGTGAGCCAGCAGAGATAGCTGCTCATAAAGAGAGCGGAAGACAGGAAGAAGTGAGAGAGAGAGAGAGAGAGAGAGTGAGAGAGAGAGAGAGAGAGAGAGAGAGAGAGAGAGAGAGAGAGAGAGAGAGAGAGAGAGAGAGAGAGAGAGAGAGAGAGAGAGAGAGGGGGGTAGATTATAAGTGGACTTATTAAGACGACGGATGGTGGCTTGGTGACACTTGTAGAAGTCTCTACCTCACCCTCCTTTACATTGTTGCATGGTCTTACAGCATCTACGCAAAGCAATTACTATCTGTCACACTGGAGTAACCTCATACACACAGCATACATCCCGTCTCCATTGGTCTTAAATACTATATGGCCATCCAATCACATCTTTATTCTGCACCCTAGATCATTTTGTCACTCGATGATGGAAGGAAGGGATGAGTGGTGATTGATGTGATTTACAGCCACTGAATAGTAAATCATGATGTTCCCTTCCTGTCGAGGCATAATCCTGATCACGTGTGTGTGTGTGTGCGTGCGTGCGTGCGTGCGTGCGTGCGTGCGTGCGTGCCTGCGTGCCTGCATGCCTGTATGTATGGGTCCATGTGATCAGCTCCAGACAAGGGCCCTCCTTAATGAGGTCATTAATCCGCAGACGAGTCACGCAGGCAACAGATGCAGCCGCAGACGGCTTCTCTCAGGCCCGTGCAGGTGGGAGGGAAGGAGCTTGGCTGGAATGGTGGGGGGTCAGGCGAGGGGGGGGATGGCGATACTGTTTATCTATGATTCAGCTCTGAATCCTGGAGAGGTGTCAGCCAATTCGGGAGGGTGGGTGGTGTGAAGATCGGCTGTGGTAACTCCCACACACACACACTCAGAAAAAATGTGTCATAGATTTGGCTATCACCACAGTACAGTATATGTAGTTCCTATAGCAACAGTTGTGTTTGCTATTAAATTGAATAAGTAAACAGTTACAGTAATACTTTAGTTGGGATGGTGAGGAATGGGCTTGTGAAGCGTAGAATGGGCATATTTTTGTGGTTAAAGGGCCTCTATTTAGGTGCCTGGTGGATTGAATGTGTCCCTGGGAGCAGGGATAGGGTGTTAAACTGCAGGGCTGCAGGAGCGTGACTGATCTATTGAGAGGAGCATCAGGGAGAATGCAGCCATGGCTCCAATCAATATTGTCTTATTTGTTTGTGTGCGTGCGAGTGTAAAATTGTGTGCTCTCTCTCTCTTTCAAGGTGTGTGAGTTAGCACCCTGGATTTAGGGAGGGATGGTCGAAGGGCTGAGCGCAGTGAAGGGTGGAATGGATGGATGGTTGGCAATTCGATCCCAAGGGGACACGTGGTAAGGGTCCCTATGAAACTATGGAACCATTCAGCCAATCATAGCCGCCCCAACCCCCGTACCTACCAAGCATGGCAGTGGGACAATAAATCTGGACAATATCGCAGGTCCTTATGGAGCAAGGATGGAGTGCAGACAGTATAGAAGGGATGAAGCCTGTTGTGTTGGCCAACATTGACACCACACTGGACAGCACCCTCGCCTTTACTTTGATGAATTTGTTTGTGGAAGTTATTGGATCACTGTTAACAAGTGCATGTCTCAGTGCATGGTTCAGGCTGAGAGTCTGCATACGTGTGTGTGTATAGTATAGTATTCAGTATGCACAAATACAGTGTGTGTGTGTGTGTGTGAGTGTGTGTGTGTGTGTGTGTGTGTGTGTGTGTGTGTGTGTGTGTGTGTGCGTGCGTGCGTGCGTGCGTGCGTGCGTGCGTGCGTGCGTGCGTGCGTGCGTGCGTGCGTGCGTGCGTGCGTGTGTGTGTGTGTGTGTGTGTGTGGCAGGGTGCTCATGGCTGCTCCTGTTGGTCACGTCTGGTAGAGCTTTAATCCCACTCAGGGTATGGCATGAGGGGAACCATAACCATAGTGCATGACCAAGTGTCTCCACCCGGAACACCATGATGGATGGGCTGGGTTAGTCTCCTTCTATAGCTCAGCATTGTCTATCTACCTCTCCAAGACACAAACACCATGACTATACTGTAGCCTCCACTGCCTTGAAAACAATCTTGTATGAGCTACCATGTACCATTTCATCATGTTTCATAATTCCATGTGAGTCTTCAGAAATGCAGGGCTAATTTTCTAAAAGATCTAAGGTTAAAGAACAGGTAAGCAATGAACAAGTTCCTATGAGACCAATTTGAATCACTCAAATTGGACGTAGTAGTAGTAATTTGAGCTAAGCAATAAACAACTTGATATTGATTGTAGGCCACACTAACGTTAAATTCCAATAAAAATTGCAGGCACATGGACAAACACACACGGACACACACGCACACGCACACGCACACGCACACGCACACGTACACACACACACAGATAGACATTTAGACTCATATTCCAGTTAAGGTGCCACTCTGATGACAGCCCCTTGATGAGAGGCGCTCTGAGCTCTGAGGCACATGACAGTCAAAGCTGCTGTCATGTCAGTCAGTCAGTGAGATGCCTGGCCTGGGACATGGCAGTTGGTGAACTCAGGGACAGACATGCTGAAACCTGAACCTGGCCCCCTGGGATGCGGCTCACAGGGGGGAACAGGTGCCGGGCATCGGGCACCTCAGCGGGCAGGGGGGTTGGCGATGACCCGGCCCTCCTTCCTCTGCTACTGTATGCTTCCCTGTTTATGAACCAAACACCTCTTAGGGAGAGCCAAGAGTGGCCGGGGACAGTGTGTCCTGACCTCATCTTATCAATTAGGAACTCTATGAACTCCACCCCCAATTCTCTTGGAAGAGCAGCTAATTCGAAAAGACCAATCATCTTTGCATTGTACAAAAGTATGTTTTCAGATTGGCAGGTTTTTTTCATCTTTAAAGAACATATCACACAGACAGAATGTATCCTGATGATAACTTGATTAAAGCAATTTTGAATTTAGAATATGGTTGTAATCAATCAGAAATAGCATCAAACATAAGCATAGCAGGCGATGCTACTCCAACAGAGCCCCCTCGGCCCCTCTGCTTCCCCCAGGTCTCAGTAGGAGCAGCAGGGTGAGAGGTCAGGGCTGGTCACACACCTAGGCCACCTCCATGACCTGTGCACACACACTCTCTAACCCTTACCACGTCACAGTCACCTAAACAGCACACAAACCTGACTTAAACATTGAGTGACTATGAGAGAACTATCTCAGGGAATGATGAGTGTCATCTATTATTGGCATAGTGGTTTGACCTTGCACCTGTTCTCTGTGGCGCAAATGGATGGTGGCTGTGTATGACTGCCTGTTCACCACTGTGCAATCTTATATGTGTGTAAGTGTGTATTGTATGTATGTGTATGGCTACACTATGTTACCTACTGTAATGTACGTATGTAACGTACACAGTGTGTGTGTGTGTGTGTGCCCCTGCTTGTTTGTTTGCTTGTGTATGAGTGAAGAGTGTGTGTGTGTGTGTGTGTGTGTGTGTGTGTGTGTGTGTGTGTGTGTGTGTGTGTGTGTGTGTGTGTGTGTGTGTGTGCGTGTGTGTGTGTGTGTGTGTGTGTGTGTACACAATATGTGTGTGGTGCTCCCCCATCGCTAAAGCGTCACCCACCCACAGGGACAATGCAATCAGACGTCACCACGGGAACCTGATATAATGATCGCTGTGGAGTGTGCTAATTAACACTGAATAGAGCTCATAAGCACTGTCCCTTTGCCAACAAATCAACAGACAGCACACAGGCATCTGTCAATGAACTGAGGAAAGACAACGCCACCGATGGAATTGCCTTCCACAAGTGCACATAGAGTACACTAACACACACACCCAGTGTGATATTCATAGAGACACCCTCTAACCCATACAGTACAGTGTGGTGAGCTCACATACTCCTAAATTATAGGCATAAAGAGCATGATAAGGTTTTCGACTTTGAAGGAATTGTGTCTTTATTTAGTTGGCCTGAGGCTGTTTTCCCTCCCTGCTACAGAAAACAATATAATTATTTGTATCAGCATTGCCTATGAGAGTGTACTGTATATGCTGCACAATATTGGCTGTTCTTAGCTACGTGCACACACACCCGCCGCTCTCCTTTGAGATGTCAGCGATCTGCTCACGGTTTGGTGGAGCCATTGTTCAGAAGAGCTCATATTCTTGAACGGGGGGGCCTTTTGTTGTTGTAAACAGCATGAATTTTTAATCCAGCCCAAGATTCTGGGCTGGTAATGAATGTGTCTAGGCAGCCAGGCTCTCTGGGGAGGGAGGCCCCTGGCTCCTGTTGCTAAGTTTCAGCAATGCCTGAGTTCTGGAGGAATCAGACTGTTCCGCCCCACCAATCTGCCACACAAACACAGACACACACACACACACAAACACAGACACACACACACACACACACACACAGACACACACACACACACACACACACACACACACACACACAGACACACACACACACACAGAGCCCCTAACATTGCCAAGAGATACACTCACAATAGCACCCGCGGATGCAAATTCAAATATACACCAAAGAGCCCCCCTAATAGCTATAAAAAGGGCAAACACATTCCGCACATACACAAACCCACGAACATCAGAGAGTCTTGAATTGCAAATACACGCACAGAAACACAAACACACAGACACACAGACACACACACACACACACACACACACACACACACACACACACTCTCTCTCTCTCTCTCTCTCTCTCTCTCTCTCTCTCTCTCTCTCTCTCTCTCTCTCTCTCTCTCTCTCAAAGATTCACACAAAGACTGTAGCATTTTCAATTAACTCCCTCCCTTTCTATTAACTCTCTTCCTCTAGCCGAGCTGATTTGAAGACCAGCTCTATGTTTTCCTTTCTTGCGCCAGCTCTTTTTTTCCCACAGAGGATCCATATCTTCGATTCTGCGGCCAGAGGCTGTCAGTCATTTTATTAGTGGAAGGCATGCTGGTTCAATAGTGTCAATTCGAAGCCTCGGACATTGACCTAAATGAGTTCCTCCTCAACGCCCAGCCTCAAATCAACCATTTCCTCAACAACATTTTTTTTTTCGATCGAGCTTTCACACCATCAACAGCATTCTGTCCCAGACCCCCACCCAAACCAATCACCTTTGACCTCCCCGCTCCAGAGGGACTACTCACAGGGAAGAGAGAAATACTAACATCTGCATCTTTGTATGAAGGCTAAGACATTCACACATCACACATACTCTATACATGCACACCTCTTAACAAAAAACAACAACATTTTGCACACAAAGGTGTAGTATGCTATGCTCACTATTTTTGCATAGCACCTTAAGGTACTCCCTCTTTTTCCAAACACTCCTCCTCTCCTCTATTATCTCCCCCTACTCCTTTGGCTATTCTCTCAATCTTTGTTGAGTTACTGTAAATGAGTGATCCCTTATCTGAAAATAGATCTGTCCCATAAGAGCCTCTTATCCTACAGAAATGCATCAATGAAACTGAGAGATGTATACTATATGTCAAAGGGTTAAATCAAAGTGGTGCTTTTTTAAGTAAAAAAAAGCGCAGAAAGTCTCCTGTCCTCCCTTTTTCTCTCTCCCCCCCTCCCTGAAGCGATTAAATTGCTGATTGATTTTTGTATCTCAGCTCGATTCCCTGCCCCTCGCTCTCCGTCTCCTGCCATTGATCCTCACAAGGCTGCTGACTCCAAAGTCAGAGGACCCATCCTCTCCGGCCTCCGGAAATGAACTTGTTAGATGGGCTCGAGGATTTATTGCTCATGAGGCCTGAGTGTCTCCGTGTGAACATGTGAGTGTGTATGTGTGTGCGAGCGAATGCTGCTTAGACAGGACTTGAAATTTATTGCATGTCTGCAGTTCTGTTTAGAGAAGTGTGTGTGTGTGTGTGTGTGTGTGTGTGTGTGTGTGTGTGTGTGTGTGTGTGTGTGTGTGTGTGCGCGCGTGTGTGTGTGTGTGTGTGTGTGTGTGTGTGTGTGTGTGTGTGTGTGTGTGCGTTTGCCTGTCTGCTGGTGACGTGGGTTGTGGAATTCATTTCAGTGTGTGTGTGTGTGTGCGTGTGTGTGCATGTTCATCTTTATTTCTTTATGTTAGCATATACAGTATGTATTTGTCTTTTATGGGGGACAATGTAGCGTCATTAACATTGAACAGAGGTTGATTGCAATTGGAGGACTAAAACACCATGGCCTCTGAGTGTTTCCTTTAGTGTTGTTGTAAAATGACTGTCAGCCTAATAGTGGCTCAATCTGTAGTTTACGCAGCTCGAAAGGCCGCCCACCACGTGAATTGTGGAAGGTAAACATCATACCTTAAACCAAAACACAAGGCCTTGTTTTTGCCAAGGTGTGTCTTGTGAAAAATGTGCCCACAAAGGCTTTAAATTCAAAACAAAACAAAATATTGTATTCTCCACATTACTGTTTTCTATGTCTTTTTTGTGTCAGTAGCGCATGTATAAATCACTCCCCTCCCCTCTGAGAGACCTTACCTTTCACAACTCAAGCGGTGGGCGGCCTTTCAAATCGCATCAAATCTGGATTAGGCCACAATTTGGTCGCTTCCAGTCCCTCCTACTCATTTTCAACACCTATATATATCTATGTCCTGTCTATAGGCAAAAAGGCCATGAAGAATCCATATGACTGTCTTCTTTCCTTCTTTTACCATGTATCAGAGCTAGGATCAACATCATGTTGATATTCTCACAGAGGTGAGGTACAAGGGTAATAGACACACACTCCTTTTGGTGTCTCCTCTTTTTTTTTCTCTCTCTCTCTCTCTCTCTCTCTCTCTCTCTCACTCTCTCTCTCGGCATTGTCCTGCGTGCTCAGTCCACCACCGTGGTGTGTCAGACCCAGGCTATCCTATAGGGGCAGCCGTCTCTGACATATTGATTGGGCTCTTTTTTAAAAGCCCTGTTCTCCCACCGTTATTTACTCCAATAGTAAATCTTTACAATGCCGTAAAAGAATGTTTTACACACTTGGGTTATACAATCTCCCTGCTGCAGCCACTAGACCAGGTCGCACTATAGGCAAGGCGGGGGGGAGAGGGCCTCTTTTCTCCCTGGACACAGAGCTAGTGCAATGGCACTAGTAAAGGCCTTGGCAGAACTTTAAAGAGTATTCTGAGGGAATGAGCTGCCCACTCCCTACATGCCACTCCTCTCACTCCACTGCTGTTTGGCAGACTTCCTTCCTTTTCTTTTTACGCTTGTTTTTTCTTTCTTTCCTTGGCCTAGGTAGAATGGTATCTGTTTGTAACATTTTTGGAATGGTATTTGATTTAGAAAGAGGACCGTTACTGAGATTAGTTGATATGAATGCCCCTCCTACGTGCAATAACTGCCTCAGACACCTCGCATCATCTTAAATCCTTTGAAGTGGTCTATAGTGCTATGTTTCCACATTGAACAGAAGCACAAAAGATCCAAATAGTCAAACAGATGCTTTGACACAAGAGTCCCCAGGATCATTGGTGTGGCGTCCATCATTCAACTTAGATATAGCTGAGGTCTTTATTTCATTAGTGGACATATGCTCAGCTTGTTCTCTCTCACTCAGTACCTCCCTCCACCAGGGACCCTAGGCTCTCCACACTGTCCAGGCCTTCTGTAGTTATGGCCCACATGGCCAAGTCACGCCAAGGGTAATAATTACTTAATTTAGGACCACGGAGGCGGGCCATGCCTCTGCGTTTATTGGTGTTGATGCCGAGCAGACTTCAAAAAGCCACTAGGCCTGTAATGTGTCTCCCTCTATGGACTCTGTATGCATAAGGAAGAGAGAGAGAGAGAGAGAGAGAGAGAGAGAGAGAGAGAGAGAGAGAGAGAGAGAGAGAGAGAGAGAGAGAGAGAGAGAGAGAGAGAGAGAGAGAGAGTTTGGAGTGGGTGTTTAACGCAGCGTGGTTGTGACTTTGGTGCATCCGTTCTTTGATGCCAGTAACGAGATCAAGGGCCTGACTCCCCAACAAACACACTTCACATGCAGCCATGCATCCCTCCACTCCTCAACTCATATCCTCACTTATCTGCATCATCTGATGCTGTTAGCCTTCACATGGGATACCCTAGCTGAAAGTTTAGACTTGAGAAAAGATCATTTGGAATAAACAATAAATAATTCAGTTGAGCAGTTAAATAAGTAATAGTGTGATATCTATTTCTTTGGTGGCGCTATTGCCTTGCTTTACTTATTAATGGGCTTAATAGACACCCTACAAACACCAAAGAGAGCCTCTTGAACTGAGCAGTTACTGAGTTCTGGTCATACAGAGAAAGTTCTGTCTTTATTTATCCTGTCCTCCCATCATTTTTTTTCTTTTTTTCCCTGTTTCTGTGAAGCTAGAGAGACCGGGAGAAGAGTCTAGACTTTTTATATTGTTGGGGTGGGGGGGGGGGGGATATGTGGGGGATAGGGTCAAGGAGTGACATGAGCCAGCTGTGGAATCCCCGCCACATCCCCCCCCCCCTCCTCCTTTCACCCCTCCTGCTCCCACCTCTCCACTACACATACCCTCCCCACCTCTCCACTACACATACCCTCCCCAGCTCTCCTGTGACAGCCACGGGATGCTCCAAAAATACCCGGCCACCCCCTCCAAAAGAGCCCATCCACCCCTCTCTAGAGGGATAGAATGTCTCTCTCCATATCTGGCAACCGTGACCGCAAATTAAGCGAGGGCTTCCGTGGAATATTCCCTCCGTGTGGCCCAGGGTTTAAAAGGCCCCCCTCAGGCTAGAAAGGGGCGCATGTGTGTGTGCACTGAAACATCAACACACAGTGGGGTGAAACAACAGTTACCTCAAACCCTCACCCTCACAGACTTGAGAGAGCTTAGCAGAGAAGTCGGACTCTGAGCCGTCCAGCTTTGACTCTCAATTTGAGGATCAGAATGTTGGGCAGGTTCCAACTCACCGTTTAATACACCTCTCTGAGTTGGGCTGAGTTTGGCACACTCTTAGTTTATCCGTGCAAAACTTACCAATGAATGGTTGCAATTATCCTCCAAAGGAACTAATCAGTAAAACACAGAGTGCACGCGTTTCAGGACAATTAAGTTCTACTTAATAGTTGACATTTCAGGTAAAGGACCCTCTCAGCCGCAAAGGCCCTAACAAAGTATGCAGGTTAAGGGAGCGCTATTTCAGATACTCGCAAGATGACACCTTACGCACACACACACACACACACACACACACACACACACACACACACACACACACACACACACACACACACACAGTCCTGTACACAGTCCCACCACCCAGTATATGGTGCAGAAGACGGGATGGGAAGAGGTGGCTGTGGATTGTGGTGGGTGGGCTTAGGAGCTGTTGTTTAAGTGTTGACACACTCTAATATGTTGACAAATGTACGCTTCAGCAGCCAGTCAACAACTCGCTAATATATGGCAGCAACCTGTCCGGTGCGGGGGTAGGTGGAGGCAGCAGTGTGGAGCAGGGCTGAGGGGCGTAAGCGCTTTAGCAGACAGGTAGACGAGAACGCGCCGTCATCCTGAAACATGGCTGGCCGCAGCCAGAGGCAGTAAATTTACCAGCGCCGGCATTTCAGCACCGGCTACAGTATGAGCAGGCACCTGCACACAGCCTGACTGCAATATAGACTGCAGCACTGCGGTGGTAGGGTGTGGATACAGACTTTGTACACACACCGACACATAGAAAACTAAGGGGAAAATGCCCAGATTCCCATCCTTTGACTTACACAAGACACGTAGCTATAGCTTGTGTATAAACAAGCTCACACATACATACATGGATAAATACATGTATACAGGTCCCCACCCACATGTCCACACACTCACACGCACACACGCACACACGCACACACACACACACACACACTCACACACGCGTATACACACACACCCTGCAGAGACAGCTCGGAGGAGAGGGAATATAAGTAAACATAGCAGGGCTGCCTCCCCCTGGCCTGAGGGGGTGTGTTGTTGTTGTTGTAGAAGAAGGCTCTCACCTTCCATTTCCCCTGGTCCACAGGAGGCCGGGGCTCCACACTGCCACTGACCCATCTGCCCTGCATGGCTAACTGACCCATCTGCCCTGCATGGCCAACTGACCCATCTGCCCTGCATGGCTAACTGACCCATCTGCCCTGCATGGCTAACTGACCCATCTGCCCTGCATGGCCAACTGACCCATCTGCCCTGCATGGCTAACTGACCCATCTGCCCTGCATGGCTAACTGCGCTTCTGTGTATTCACCACAGCAGAGGAACACTGAGGGGAGGGGAAGGGAGTGGGGCCTGGGGAGGCAGGGAGGGGAGGGGCTGGAGACTGCAACATCTGGGAAACATCAAGCCTTAGATCCTGAGATTCCAGTCTCCGACCCCTCTCCTCTCCCCCCGCCCCCCCCCCCCTCGCCTCTACACAACCCCTCCACCACCTCTTTCTCCCCATCTGTCTCCCTCCCTTTCTCCTCTCCTCCTTCTCTTCCTCCACTCCCCTCGTACCGGCTGCCCATCATTTCCATGTCTCTTCGGCAGTCCGCCTAATCCAAACAGATTGTCTAACTGCTTCAAAAACATACTCCCCTCTCAGCCCCCTCCTTGCCCCATCTCTGTCCTGCGTTCGTCCCGGGGAACAGACACTCTCTTTCATGGCGGAGAAGGTGCTGGTGTCAGTCTGGCCCGGGTTAGCAGGTTACTGCCGCGTGGAGCAATTTCAGGAAGAAGGAGCCAAGCAGGCCCCAAAGCACTTTGGCAGACCCACATTTAATACCCAGGCCCAGCGCTTTACACCCCATCACCCCCCCCCCCTCTCCCCACCTCCACGCCAGATCTGTGCTGGAATGGACACAGCTGGACACAGTAAAAACGCTGTGTGTGGGGCTTGAGCCCCCCATTGTCCCAGTCACATTGTCCATCTCTGACACCCCCATCTCTATCCCGAGGGCCAGGGCAGGCTGAGGAGGAGCCTGGGGGTGGGGAGTAGGTAGGGGGCCTCAGTAGGGGGGTTGGAAGGTTGGGGGGTATCCCAGTGGAGACCCTACCGCTTGCAGACCTCCTGCTGTCCAGCCTCCCAACATCAGAGGCAGCCCCCCCTATTGCCTCCAGTACTCCTGCATACTGTGTTTTGTTTAGAAGGAAGCCCCATCCCTGTTTACCATAATTGAATTAAGAGGATTAACATGGTCCCAGTGTTGCTCACATCTGTGTTCTCTATAATACTCCCTCTCTGCTTGTGTCTGTGAGTCTCGCCCCGGCCTAAACATTCTGTTTCCTTCCAAGATAATGTGAGCCTAAATGGTGATTATATACTATTGTTCTGTAGTCTACACAAAAGGGGCATGAACTATATTCACATACACCGTGAACGATTATTTTCAGTTTGCCTGTTAGATATATTTTGCATGTGCAGTAAATGGGCAAATTATTTTAATTATTCTTTATAAGATGCTATTGAAATGTAGAGGAACTCTGAGAAGGATGTGTGTCTCTTGGAGATGGTGTGTTCATTGTACATGTACCATAGACACATAGACACACAGGCACACAGCTCATTACTGAAGCTGCTGTCCCAATTGGATTGTGACTGGGGGTCAGGAGAGCTGCGGCCTTGAGATCAGAGTCTGGATTAATTGTTGACACACTCCCAGTCCAAACAGAACCCCCCCACCACACACACACACACACACACAACCTCTGCACTATACCAGGCTGACAGACGCTTTGATTTATGTCTAGCCGCCACCAAAAAAAGGGAACAAAATCAATTGGCTATTACCACACTTAGCACTGGGCTGTCACCACCTGGGAGTCGGGTGTTGAAAATAAAAGACAGACTCCATATAACACTCCCATACGACTCCATATAACACTCCCATACGACTCCATATAACACTCCCATACGACTCTATATAACACTCCCATACGACTCCATACAACACTCCCATACGACTCTATATAACACTCCCATACGACTCCATACAACACTCCCATACGACTCCATACAACACTCCCATACGACTCTATATAACACTCCCATACGACTCTATACAACACTCCCATACGACTCTATATAACACTCCCATACGACTCTATACAACACTCCCATACGACTCCATACAACACTCCCATACGACTCTATATAACACTCCCATACGACTCCATACAACACTCCCATACGACTCCATACAACACTCCCATACGACTCTATATAACACTCCCATACGACTCTATACAACACTCCCATACGACTCTATATAACACTCCCATACGACTCTATACAACACTCCCATACGACTCTATATAACACTCCCATACGACTCTATACAACACTCCCATACGACTCCATACAACACTCCCATACGACTCTATATAACACTCCCATACGACTCCATATAACACTCCCATACGACTCCATATAACACTCCCATACGACTCCATACACTCCCATACGACTCTATATAACACTCCCATACGACTCTATACAACACTCCCATACGACTCCATACAACACTCCCATACGACTCTATACAACACTCCCATACGACTCTATATAACACTCCCATACGACTCCATATAATACTCCCATACGACTCCATACACTCCCATACGACTCCATACAACACTCCCATACGACTCCAGACACTCCCTCCCACAGGAGAGACCCAGACAAGGAGACCCACTCAATCTCCATACACACATTGACTCTCCACACAATCACTCACCACACTGACACTGACGGACACACACACACACACACACACACACACACACACACACACACACACACACACACACACATAGGCTGACTGTCCCACACATTGTCAGATGGGGGAGAGAACCCATCAGGCCTCTGGTCATGGAGGGTTAACTGAGGTGCAGAGACACACTGTGTAGAAACAACGTGCCTTGCTAGGCCCTCTGCGTTCACGCCTCATCCCCCGACCAGGGTGACTTTGGGGGAGAACGCTCGGCCTGTCTTGTGTGTCTCTCTTCACAGAAATCAGCTGATTGTTTTTTTGTGAACACAAATACACCCTGTATCGAGGGCACTGTCTGAGCACCAATCGCCTTCCGAGCCCCTGCCATCTCTATGCGCCATGATTGGCTGGAGCACCCCTTCTTCGCCTCCACCTCCGTCGTACCCGTTCACCGTCCCCTGACCCCATGTCCTATACTCAGAATGATCCCTTTGTATTTTGGTCTCTTTATTCCCCATGGAAGCTATCCCTGGCATGCACCATGCTAGTACGGGAGGGGGGATTTTTATGAGCGGGCTTTGCGTGGGGTATTTTTGGTGCTGCCTGGTAAGTGGGGGGTGATGTTTGGAGGTGACGGAGGGTCTTAGAGCGGGCTGGATTAGAGAGTCGGAGTAAAAGATTGGGTGAGATGTGACGTCAGAATTTAGGGTGAAGTGCTTTCAGAGTGTCAAGCGGGTCAACTTTAGTTGTCAGATTAGTAGTGTGTGTGCGTGTGTGTGTGTGTGTGTGTGTGTGTGTGTGTGTGTGTGTGTGTGAGTGAGTGTGTGTGTGTGTGAGAGAGAGAGAGAGCGAGAGAGAGAGAGAGAGAGAGATGCAGGACATACTATAGTGTGAGAGATAGAAGGATGGAGAGAGAGAGCGAGGGAGAGAGAGAGAGAGAGCTGGGGGGGGAGGCCAGACAAACAGTACAACACCTCGTCTCTTTCCCCTTATAGGGGCGTTCTAAAGAGAGTGCAGTTGTCAGTGGTAAAATGGGGCACATTGCATCACCCTCCTCGCCCCCCGCCCCCCCCCCCTCCCCCCCCCCGCTCGACCATCCTAGAAACCATGTCTGACCCAACAACTGTGTGCCTGCCAACTGGAACGTGGTCAGGGTCATTGCCGGTGGCCTCTCGGGCTCCTAGGGGATATTCTTGGAGCAGGAGCTCATCGCTACGCTAACCCAACACTGGCGTCTTGTGACTGTGGTTAAAAATGGCCCTGTGCGCTCATATGCACACATACACACACACACACACACACACACACACACACACACGCACACACACACACACGGCCAACTCGCTAGGGAGCTGCAGCTTAGCTGGGAGAGAGCCACTGACATGGACCGACTGTCCTCTAAGCAAACCAAATTCTAGCATTGAGGATGTAGTAGTCATCATCATCATCATCAAGATCTAACATTCATTGTATAGTACAGTATACATTATGGTAATTAAAAATTACTATGGTGATTAGTATGATGATACCATGCTCATAAAAAAGAGCTCAGTCGGCAATGTAGGTGCTGAGACCATGTGGAAATTAACTCATAAACACACACACACACACACACACACACACACACACACACACACACACACACACACACCTGGTGCGAGGTGAAAATCATAGGTGTCATGGCCAATAGAGGTTCCAGCCCACTGACCACACACTGTAATCACTGTGTATTTAGCATTATCTTTAGAGAGTTAGCCTCGGTGAGTCCTCTTTACGACACTCTGTAAACTTTAACTGCCTCAGTCTTAATGCTTTAACACCAGTCCAGCCGCCCGTGGGAACCAGGGAGCTTACGTGGGAAAGAAGGGGCTTATAGGATTGAATGGGGAGAGGAATGGGAAGGGGTCAGTGTTGCCCATCTCAACATCACAGCCAGCTGTTCTGCCAAAAGTACCATTAACATGTGGAAGCTTAGCCTGGCATGCACTTCTATGGTAGGCCCCGGCACGGGCATGAAAGTGTGTTGAGGTGGAGAGACCGGTGGCCGAACCCCTGGCTGCCAGGTGCTGTGTCCCTGGCTGGCTTTTATAGGCTTTTATAATAAATAAAAAACTGAAAGAAAGGAGGTTGGTAGAGCGACCAGTGCCCGCACCGCACCCCTCCCACCCTGCATGTGATGAAGAGGCTTCTCGCTGTTAAATCATCTGTTTCATGAGTCGCTGGCACTCTGGAAAAATCTGAAAGGGGCTATTAGAGCCCGGCTGTGTTAATGCAGCCACCCATTAAAAATCCCCCATGGAGCTGAGTAAAGGGGAATCACACACACACACACACACACACACACACACACACACACATTCACACACACACACAGATACACACCTTTGCACGAGGTAATGCTATTACAAATGCACAGTCAAATATGAACAGCGTATTCCTGTACATACATACTGCAGCTACAGTACTGCACAGAGCACATTCATAAACATGCATTTAAGTATAACTGCTCACCCGCGACATATACTGGGCATGCGGGGGTGCTTGTAAACACATACCAAAACAGGAGTACATACACACACTGAACACACACACACACACAAACACGCACACACAAAAACGCACCCACACACGCACACGCAGGCACCCACGCACGCACACGCACACGCACGCACACACACGCACACGCACGCACACGCCCACCACGCACACACAAGCACACACACACACACACACACACACACACACGCACACACACACACACACACCTGTTCTGACAATGCAGCAGAATGCCATGCCCGACAGACAGCCTGTCATATCTGCCCTCATGTGAGCATCAGGGGAGACTCCGGGGCTGAGCTGTCCTCCCTGGCTATGCAAACAGGACTTTTATAGGCATGTTTACGACCAGGCCATCCTCCCCTGCCCTGACCGGAGACAGGGACACAGGGAGACAGAGACAGAGAGGCATGGCAGGGTGGAAAGGGGATCGATTGCAGCTCTCACAGCCACTGCAGGGACAGCCCTGTCTGGGCATCTGGGACACCCTTTGGTCCTCATTCTCTCTGGTTTCATCTCAGGTTCCTCCTTCATGTCCACTGTCCTGCAGGGGTTATAATGTAGCTGTAAACATGTCACCTCCATGAATGGTACAGTGGACTATCTCTGGGTCGTTACGTCTGCTTGGTGGTCAAACAGAGCCTTCTCCCTAATCACGTCTAGAGGAATTACGGTGCAATCAAATGCAATCAAATATAAAATATTCTTCTTTTTTTTCAAATCCATGCAGTGGTAAGTTGATTATATATGTATATATATGAGCTACAGGTAGGTATTTAGAAACTCTCCGAATATATGTTTTATAAACACAGAATTTCACTGACTGATACTAGACTGTTAGATTACTATCAGTGTTAAGAGACACATGAGAGAAGGTCATGACCCTATGGACATTGGAATCATTACTTCCTCATAAAGGGCCTTTCACTAGACCTGCACTCAATACTCCTGTATCCACATGCATCCAATACAGCTGATTAATTAGTCAAGCGATCAATTGGCTGAACTCTCCAGTCGCTCAGATTTTCTTCAAGTATCTTGCCCAGGTAGAAGCAATTACTGCCTGAGCACAAATGCACAGACACGCATGCACTCTCACACACACACACACACACACACACACACACACACACACACACACACACACACACACACACACTCTTCTGCTCATAAAATTCTAATAGGGTACAAAAACTAAGAAAAAGACCTTGAATTGAGGTGTAAGAGGCACAGAAGGAGAATAAAAGAGCGGGAACGGGAATATGTAAGAAACTTCTCACCTTCAAAGCGGTGAGCGCTGGCTGGCTGTCAGTCATGAGAGGGAGGTGCCATTTGAAGGATCAGTCATCCCTGACAGTGCTGTCATGGAGAGGCTTAATTAGCCAGGATTACTTCCTCACTTAATGAAGCATGCGTTCCTCCGTCTCGGCCCGAATCCCACTCTCTTTAACTCCCCCTTTCTCCCTTTCTCTCCCTCCCCTCTGTCTCCTCCTCTCTTCATCACTCCCTCTCTCACTCACTCTTTCTCAGTGTGTGTGTGTGTGTCTCTCTCCAGGCAGCTCAAATCCCTTTCCGACGTGAAGGCTGCGCTCTTCCCCTCACAGAGGCACTGTCACTTCCAGTCGTCCGAACAAGTGTGTACTGTCTCTCTCCCTCTCTTTCTCCTCATTTTACTCTCTCTCATTTTCAATCTATTTTGTTTATGATGTCAAAATTAAATTAAATTAAATTAATCAAACATCCAAGCTGGCCTGTTCAAGACAGATTGACTTACTAACTAACTAACTAACTGACTGACTGACTGACTGACTGACTGACTGACTGACTGACTGACTGACTGACTGACTGACTGACAGACTGACTGACTGACAGACTGACTGATTCACTGGCTAAGGGGACATTCTTGCAGTGTCTGGTGAGATCCCTGAGAATTGCATTGTAATCAATATGTAACTACTGTGTAATTAAAGTGTAATTATGTTTTTTTTTTCATCAGTAGCACATGGAGCACAACAGCACTGACATCCAAACACTTGGGTAGCAAAAGCCCAGGAGATAGAAGGAGGGGGTTGGGAAGAGAGTGGCAGCAGTGTGGGGTAAGTGATGATGGGAAGGGGAAGATAGGTAAGGCAGACGGGGAGGAGGCGGTATGGAGAGGAGTGAAGGAGAGGTATGGGCTCCAAGGAGCAGGGAGGGTAATTTGCCGCCACAGCGCACACAATGTCCCCTCCATGCCTGTGGGCCATGTGAAGACTGCTCCTTCAATTACACCACACCCTGGTCAGAAAGAGAGGGTGGGGGGGGGGGTGAGTGAGTGAGGGAGAGGAGGGTATTTAAATAATTTGCTTCACGAAAAGCATATGCACATAACTGCAAATGTCTCACTAAGGTTCCTTGTTTTGCGTAGATTAGTGTTTTATCGAAACATTTAGGAGATCCCAACTTCGTGAATGATGTTTATATCAATAAAAACATGACAGAGAAATAGTGTTCGTCAATGGCCCCATCTGTTTCGTGATTTCCGTGTGTGTATTCTCTTGGTGAGTAAGATAACCAGTTTACACTGAGCATGAGAACAGCCACAGAGGAACCACCACCACCACATGGCTGTCAACATTACAGATGAAGTGATGGGAGGAATCCAAACCAAGCAGCTAACGCTGGTAACAGACATGAACACCAATGGAGGCTGGTGGAGGTAGAAATCAAAGGATGGGCTCATTGTAACGTATGGAATGGAAGAAGGATGTTCGCTACCATTCTTTATTCTGTTCCATGCATTACAGTGAACCCATCCTTAGATTTCTACCTCCACCAGCCTTCACTGATAAACACATAACTATGTCTGAGTGATAGTGACAGGAGGGTACAGGCCACAGTCAGGATGGAGGCTCAGACCCCTTCATCCCTCCTCAAACTATCTCATCTGAAACATGCCCACCAGGCATGGGCAAGATGCTGGAGAGGGGGATGGGGAATGGAGGGACAGAGGGAGGGGGGAGAGGCGGGGGAAGAGGAGGGGGTGTCCGTATCAATCCGTCACAGGCTGACAGCTGACTCTCGCGCCTGCCGTGGCCACGGGCAACTGACCAGAACCAGGCCAGGGCTGCCCAGCTGTGTGTGTGTGTGTGTATGTGTGTGTGTGTGTGTGTGTCAACCCATCACAACCCTCCCCTCCCCCATCCACCTATCTCTCCCCACTCTTCCCCCAATCTCACAGTACCCATATCCTTCCCTCCATCTCTCTCTCTCTCTCTCTACCTCCCCAGCCTGCTCATGACATCTTACAAGTCAATCAATCAGCCTCAGTGAGCTGGCATGAGAGCGATGCATTTATCCAGTGCACACCCCTGACTGTCATACTTGCTGAGGTATTTTTATTTAAACTGACCTTCAAACGGATTCACTTTTCCCCCCTCTGCTACTGTAGCCTCCGGTACCTGAACAACATAGCAGACTCTTCACTGAGAAGAGGATGGGGGAGAGGAGACAGAAGGGAAATATCTGCATCTGTATCTAACATTATTCCAACCTAACTATTACCCTTCGAGAAGTCCTGGTATTCTAGATATCTCCTCAAGTCCTCCTTAAGTGTCAAAGTCAATGGTTTACCTAGCATAACTGTATCCAAAATAAAACTATGCATTTTATCTATTATGTTTTGAGGATACAACATTGTGATTGTAGTCTGATTGTATAATGTCTACCAAACCTGTGAATTATTATAATCTTGACTCAATAACTACTATGTGTTTTTATTATCTACTACATGTTTTCTCTGCCAGTTACAATTAGGAGAATAGGGTCAATCTACCCTGCTCTCCCAATGAGAATGTCGGTAGTGTTTGAATGTTTCTGCCCTTCTCTCTACTCGGATTACCCCCACCCCACCACACACACACACACACACACCGACACTGTCACACGCACACACAAACACACACACACACACTGTGTCTTGAGTCTGTTTTTTCGGCCTGCTGCTCTTCTCCTAAACCCCCCCCCCCCTCCCCTCGGCCCCTCCCCTGTCCGCCCTCGTTCCCCCTGCAGGCCTGGCCCCTCTGCCTGTGACGGGGTGCGGGGGTCTGGGTTCTGACAGTACCTCAGCAGGAGAGCGCGGCCCTGATGGATGCCACAGATGGGCCTTTCCCTCGGAGCTCCCAGCCCCGGCGCAGTGTGCGCTCGGCGGGGTCAGAAGCCAGGCCTCCCCCATGAAACGCATGTTGTGACAGGAAACAAAAGAAGGGCCCCCATCCCCACAAACCCCCCCTCCCTCTGTCCAAAAAAGCAGGGGCAGCCAGACACGGACAGGAGGGGAGAAATGTAGATGGGGGGTTGAGGGGGGGGGGTGTATGGTGGGGGTGGTGTAGGGTGAGAGGAGCTGGAGGGGGTAAAAGGGGGGATGGGGTGCAAAAGAGGGGTAGTAACAACGAGAGATGTTAGGGAACGTTTCAGCTGGGATGTCAGATGGAGGATTGTCCTATAGAGGCTTTGTTCACATGTTTTGTTTTTGTCTATGGGTAATTGTGTATTTTTGACTGTCTGGACGCATGCTTTCCATGTTAATGTGAACGTGCTCCTATGTTGGTGTTTGTGTGTGTGCATGCGTGAATTCGGTGTGCTTGTGTGCATTTGTTGTATTGTGTCGTGCAGCTGTAGTTGTTCATAGTGTCGGTTGAAAGTCCTCCCACATCCGAGGAGATCCTAGACAGTCTTGTTTCATCTGTCAGCCTAGTGAATAGATGTCCTGAGTGACACTGAGAGACAGTCCCTCTAACTCCGTCTCCTCCAGTCTGATGTACTCACATGTAAAAGCCTTTGATGCCCCTAACATCACCGTCGTCACTCCCGTGAACTCAAGCAGTGAAGCAGTGAAGCCACTGACGACTAGAGGAAACCATCCAAACGACTTTTCTTTTTTCATCAGGCGGGGCAGCAGCCCTCTTCAAGATCGATAGGGTTAGTGTAGATACATTCTAAATAATTGTAACTTTAAATCACTAGCAGTATATACCTATTCCTCTTACTCTCTCCCTCGCTCCCCCCCGCCCCTACCTACTATCCTCACTCACTCTCTCTCTTTCTCTCTCTCTCTCTCTCTCTCTCTCTCTCTCTCTCTCTCTCTCTCTCTCTCTCTCTCTGTACGGGGGTTAGTGCAGTGCTGCATTAGGCTGAGCTCTGGTGATCCTTGTTAGATTCGAGTGTGCTAGGGAGCTGAGGAGGAGAGAAGCATCAGGCAGGCAGCCTCTGGCTATCCACTAAATTAAAGGCCTAATGCGCAATCCTCCTAGCAGGCTGACAAACTAATGAAATGGAGAAGCAGGGGCCCCTGGGAGGATTGGACGGCAGATGAAGATGCTTCCAACGAACCCCCCCTTCCCCCCTCCTCCCTCTCCAGCTCTCTCTCTCTCTCTCTCTCTCTCTCTTTCAATGACTACATCTTTCTCCACCTCCTCTGCTCCCTCTCTCTCTAGAAAAAAGCTTTAGGTGTCAAGAGGAGGTCTAGAGCGAGTGAGTGATAAGGCCGTTTTATGTATGTATCTATGAATGTGTGTGTGTGTGTGTGTGTGTGTGTGTGTGTGTGTGTGTGTGTGTGAGTGTGAGGGGGGAGGGGTGTATGTGTGCGTGTGCAGAGGTGGGATTTGTCATGACTGTGTGTGTACACAGTGTATGAGCGTTTGTTTCAGATATGGTGTGACGGTGTGACGGTGTGACTGCGTGACGGTGTGCCCATGAGAGATGGGGTGAGTTAAGGGTTTGCTGGCAGCCGTTTGTTTGTTGCCACCAATCTTGACTGTCCCCACAGAGGATTCAACAGACTTAACCCACTAACCTTGAAAGAGATGCTTTGTCTATAAATAGCCTTGCACC
Organism: Nansenia antarctica; assembly: GCF_963989245.1. Classification (NCBI taxonomy): domain Eukaryota; kingdom Metazoa; phylum Chordata; class Actinopteri; order Argentiniformes; family Microstomatidae; genus Nansenia; species Nansenia antarctica. The sequence continues at coordinate 21,959,142 of NC_137690.1, forward strand.
AATTAAAGCTGTTTTTCTGCGTCCTCCCCACTGAGCCTGGCACCATGGTATCCCTGACGAGTCGTCTCGTTAGCAGGACTGCACAGGAGCCACCACCCCGGTAATTAGAGTCTGCTATCATTCACCTGCCCCTGCCACACCGCCTGCCCTAATGCCAAACATACACACACACACACACACACACACACACACACATGCGCATGCACACACACACACGCACGCACGCACGCACACACACACTCATACACACACATACGCATGCACACACACGCATGCATGCACACACACACACACACAAGCAAGCATACACACACACACACACGCGCATGCACACGCACGCACCCACGCACACACTCATACACACACATACGCATGCACACACACGCACGCAGGCACGCACACACTCATACACACACATACGCAAGCATACACACACGCACACACGTACAGTACACACATACACACACAGTCCCTTTTGAACAGCATACTGTACAAAGCCATATCCATACAGCACACTATGGGTTGGTCTGTACCAGAAGAAGGGTTGATAAGAACAAAGGCTAAGATTTAAATGATGAAGAAACAGTTGCAATATTAGAGAGTCATTTAACCCCAAACCCACTTTATAGCGATCATGGGCGCCAGCGACTGGGCCTATAATGGAGGAATAAAAAAATAAAAAAACATGGAGGTGCCATGATTCTTTAGCGGTTTAGGGAAGTGAGAAAAGGCAAACAAAGGCGGGGGAGGGTGAATGCTACAGAGGGAAACGCTTGAATTACACTTTAATTGCGTCGCTTTTAATTAGAAGTGTTGGAAATCTGTTGCGGTTTGGGTCTTTTTTTTTCCCCACCTCCCTCTGGTTCCAGTCTTTATGAAGCTATCCATTAACAGCTTAATTGCCGCTTGGTTGGCTGTGTTTTGCTGTGGCTGCCACAGTGAGTTAAACACTGTCCCACCGCCATGTCGTCTGGAGGGGGGGGGCGGCTGGAGGGGGGGCTTTCTGCAGCTTCATTAACGAGGAGAATAACTGATCAGCAGCCCCGCATGAAGCAAAGATGGTCAGTCATAGACAAATAAAAAGAGAAAGAAAGCTGATGCGTGTGTAATGTTCCTCGTCTCTCAGCCTCTCCTCCTCTCTCCGTCATTGTCGTTGGTGTGAAATTGGCCAGTCTGATGTTGATGATGAAGAGGGAGAAACGTAATGAATTCTCCTCGGCCCATAAGAGGTTGACCTAGGGTTGATAAGAGGTTAACACCACTTCACCCCCAGGACAGTACCCATTAGCAATTATATTGTGCATTCGCAATCACAGTGTGTGTGTGTGTGTGTGTGTGTGTGTGTGTGTGTGTGTGTGTGTGTGCACATGTTATCATGACTGGCTGTCAGTGATGCTGTGTGTATACTGTATGTCTAAACCAGTTTGTGTGTGAGTGTTGTGGAATCGGTGATATGTCATTGATACCCACAGCCAGACCAGGGAGAGAGCCTATCAGTCAACTACCATCTGTCTATCAGGATCTGGCCTCTCTCTACAGATGGACATATTGTGTTAAGTGGCATTTTTACACATTAATGCATTTGATTATTCTAAGGGAGGGGGCAGATTATTGGTTGTGTACAAGAAGTCTGCCCCCAACCCACCCACCCACCCACCCACTAAACACACACATCAATAACTCTGTATGTGACATTTGAGATAACATTATTACAGGCATCATTTAGTGCCCAGAGGCTGGGGGGTCTTGTTCATCGAGTAGGAGGGCGGTTGGAGGGTGGGTAGGGGCCTGGTTAGAGGAGGGTTGAGGGGTAGAGGGTGTTAGAGCCCCTGGGTTTGACATTCACAGAACAAGAGACAGCAGAGATGGATGCTCCGTAGAATTGCATCCATGTACGCATGAGAGAGCCCTTCCCTACCCCCCTCTCACTTTCTCCAACGCCCCCCCCCCCCCCCCCCTCGCCAATAGCATCTGACCTGACTCAATCCCAGATCTGACCTTTCAAGAGACCTGGGGTCAACCTCAGGGTTTTTTTTCTTGCTCTCTGCAGAGCAAGTAAGACACAGTATCAAAACTCCTGTGACATAGGGGCCTGCCGGTGAGAAGAGTGGGTGTATTTCTCTCCATGGATCATCATGTCACCTGGCTTCTCAAGTTGGAGAAAACCACCAACAATCCCTCACTAGGCCCGCGGGACAGCCTGTCTATGTATTTTGGGTAACACCTCATTTGTGTCAAGGGTTGCCTTCATAATCCTGCATGCATTCACAGGAGCCATGACAGCATGGTGAGTACCCTTTCAATTAGCATGTAAGTGCTACAAAAAAAAAAAGAATACCTGGGAAAATATCTAAAGCAAAACATAAGGTCTGGTTTCTCCTCCTCTCTGAGCCCGCCAGTAACTATGAGCAGCAGGCCAGCCCTCTGGATTACCTCAAGCTGCCTCTTGTTACCATCAGAAAACCGCATCAGGAGACTATTCTTAGTCCCAAGCCTCGGATCAGGATAATCACCATGCTGTTTCTCCCTGTCCACTCCAGTGTGCTGTGATGTTCTCACCCTGCCCTGCCCTGCCCTGCTCTGGACGGTGGCAGGTTATATAGAGAGAGAGAGTCTCTCAGCCTTTGTGCAGGTGTGGGGTAGTGTGGTGTGGTGTGGTGTGGTGTGGTGTGCACGCACAGGGCCGGAGATGCTGCAGGGCTTTGCTGACGGCTGCAGGAAACCAATCAACCTTGTCTGTGTATTCCCCGACCCATCGTTTTCTTAATGACCTGGACTGACAGGAGCGCTGCAGCTCTGCCCTCGCTCCCCTCAGCCGCTCGATGGCTGACCGCCCTCCCCCATCAGCAACATGCTAATGAGAGAGGGCCCCAGACCAACACACACTACTGCATCAGACACCAGTCCCGAACCTGTGTAAATTAGTGACAGGTTGTTGTATGGGAGTCAAATAAGCCGCCTGTCTGCAGACCTGAAAAGGACCTCTTGTCAGCCATGATAGTGTTCCACCCAGCAGCCATGTTGGTGTACAGTTCCCCCCCAGTCTTCTCTCCGTCCCTAGGCTGTGCTGCTCCCTGGTCATAAAGGCCATTGACCTGTAATCTGATAGCAGTCAATGAGCTAACCAAATGAGCCACCTAATATCAGTCAAGACATAGACACTCTCAACACCATAGTGTACATAAGCAGCATTCACAGGGAGAAGAGAGAAAGAGGGATAAGACAGATGGAGAGGGAGAATGAAAGAAAATAAGAAAACCTAGTTATCTATCATTGAACAGTGGGGATTTATTCCATTCCGTTAATATTGTATGTTCAATTTATCATCCTTCTTGTGGAGTGATTGATGTACAGTGGTAAGGAAAGCAAAGTTTAAACAAATGTTTCTCTTGAATACATTATTCCTCTGTTATTTCTCTCTATTTCTTTTCCTTATATTTAGTATGCAGCTAGAATCCCCTGGCAGGCAGTAGGAGGTTTGGGACTTTAAAGTCGTTTGTTTCATCTCAGGTATTAACCCCAATTTTATACCTACGCACTACATAATCATCATCCCAAGCTGTTAACGTTTTCTTCCCTCACCAAATCTGTACAGTTTTAATCCCCGGAAACTAATTAAGATTTATATAATCATCACTTTTGCCCATTCAGACGGTATTTGTGTGTGTGTGTGTGTGTGTGTGTGTGTGTGTGTGTGTGTGTGTGTGCTAGAAAGAGAGAGAGAGAGAGAGAGAGAGAGAGAGAGAGAGAGAGAGAGAGAGAGAGAGAGAGAGAGAGAGAGAGAGAGAGAAAGAGAGAAGAGAAGGAGACAAGGCCTCCTTTATGTATGTTTGGAAGCATCAGCCTGCAGACACTGCGGTGGGCACTGACCACCCTCTTGAGACCCCCACACTTCGCTGACAGGGCCCTGAAAATACCTCACATTCCTTCCGCTTCACTGACTGCTATACAGCCAGGCAGAGATAACAAAGGAATGGATGGGCTATGAGCACTGAGCTCCGCTGAGAGGGCAGGCAGGAATGCTCTCACGCTGCACAACACCCTGTCCAAACAATCAGGAAAAGAAATGTTGAAACGACAAAGAAAATATAATTTAACAGTACATCTGAATGATATGGAGTGTGTGTGTGTGTGTGTTGGGGGGGGGGGGGGGGTATATGAATGTGTGTATGAAGGAGCCACTCTCCTGTACCACTCTTCCAACTCACCTGGTTAAAAACCATTCTGATGAAACCCCATCCCCCTCTGTGGCCATCTTGACTGGTCCCTACGGCTGGCCCCCAGTCACATCCAGGCTAGACCGAGCTCCGCCACTCTCCCCTGGGATGAGGTTTTCTCTTTCTTCCAGGCTCAGGTTGCGGGCTCAGGTGTCTTGATTTCCCCCAGTCCCTCTCCTCCTGTTTCAGACGGTGTTACATGCTCATGTCATCTACACCATAGCACTCGTCCTCCCCTCTCCTCCACCCTAGCTTAGAGTCCTCACCAGGGACCGCTGGGATGACACAGAAAGATGATTAAAGATGCGTTGAAACTCATCGAATCACCCGGTTTCTTTGGTTCCCTTTGACACACAATCCAGACCCAAATGAAACAGTTGAATTCATTGATTGTTTTCACTGATTGTCCGGAAGCAGTAACATAATGATTTGATAATCAGGTAAGGGGTAATGGGGGGAGGTCCAGGTGGTATTCCTGTATATATTCCAGGATTCTCCAGCCTCTCGGTGTGTACATCTGTGGACAGGCCTGACAGTATAGACACAGCGGCCCTGGAAGTGCTGCTTCTCACTTAGACTGGCAGGTGGAAACACACTCTGATTCAACCATCACCATCACCAGTCTGCTCTGTCTACCTCTACTATCCATACTGTCTCTCTCTCTCTCTCTCTCTCTCTCTCTCTCTCTCTCTCTCTCTCTCACACTCTCACTCTCTCTCTTTCTCCATCACACATGTCTCTCTGATTGTCTCTTGCTCTCTCTCCGTATCTCTCTCTCTCTGTATCTCCGTGTGTGTATCTCTGTATCTCTCTCTCTCTCTCTCTCACACACACATCCCTATTTTGCCACTCCTTCTCTATTGGTCACACATCTGTTGTTACCTTTTACCAGTCTTTCACACATACAAACACACAGTGCAGTATTTATTTCATTTAAGCGTCCTTGGGTTTTTTGAAAGGCGCTATAGAAAATAAAGTTATTATTATTATTATTATTATTATTATTATTATTTAATCTCTACTGGCTCCTATCTCCATTCTGCACAGCTGGAGTAAACTGTATTTATACAGACTCTGTTTATAATAGTTCACTAGGTCAATTCAATTACATGGCTGCAAGAAATAAACACTTCATGTTCATATGCATAAGCATAACAATGGCACTGCCCCTGTCCACACAGAGAGAGGGAGAGCATAGTAATATGAGGATAGAGAATATAGAAAGGAGTCATTTTGTAGATTTGGGTGAGATTTGGAGAGGTATGGAAAGGAGGTTGGGAGGGTGTAGAGATGACAGGAGGCTACATCCCCCTAGGGGGTCTGTGTACGTTGGCACATCCCAGAGGGGGGTAGTTAGTGATGAAGGGGTAACATGATGACAACGGTGGCCGGCATCAGACTCGCCTCCTCTCGCTGCCCTGTCCTTGCTTAATGCCAGAGAGCAGCAGACCTTTTGGCAAGGTGGGGGAGGGATTTTGGGGTAAGGGGGAGGTAGGGTGGTGCTAACGTTCTCCTGTGGTAATCCCAGATGGCACAGGCGTACCCCCAGGTAGCATTTAGGAACACAGCGGCGTCTCTCTGTCATGGCTGGGCTGGGCTAATGTGTCAGCTGGGGGTTTCCCTAATTCAGCCCCGTCCTGCACCAGGACAGCCCTCAACTGAGAAGGGCTGCTGGAAATGACATATGCTAAAGGCAAGAGGGTTGTGTGTGTGTGTGTGTGTGTGTGTGTGTGTGTGTGCATGCGTATGCGTTTGTTCGTGCGTGTGTGTCTGTGTGAAACATGGTGAGGGAGGGGGGGGGGGGGGGGGGGGGGGGTGGTGGTGGCGGTTGTTGATGTTGATACAGTCCAGACATCTTTATTTAAAGCTGATGTGGTTAAAGCAGCCTCTTAAGCCGGCCTCTCCACGCCTCTGTGGTCTAAGCCTGTGTGAAGAGGTGTTCTAATCGCCCCACCATGTCTGAAGAAGACGCCACTATGGGGAGAGACCAGCCTCCCTCTGGCCCACCAATCTGATTACACACATGAAGCAGGCAGGGAGACGCACCCAATGGAGTTCCCCGTAGAGGGCATGTGGAGGGGATGGCAGGGCAACGCTAAGAGTAATAGCATGTGGCTAATATGGCATTAGCCAGAGTGGGAGTAAATGTTACAGTAACTATTGAAAAGAGGGTCGGCCAAAAGGTAATACATCGAGCGTGTGGTTATAAGGTACAGGGTGACGTTTGCATGGAGTGGAAAATGGTGAACTATGGAAAACAAAATGATCCCTAATCCTCCACACACAGTGAATCATTGGCCTCTGCCCTCTCCTCCTTAGTTATGAAACGAAGCATTTAAACTATCAGACATGCTATTACTGTTGAATGGGAATCACAACATAGGGCATTTGTATGTTTGTGTCTGTCTGAGTCTGTGAAGAGAGTTCATTCACTTAGGAGTCGCTGTGCTGCTTGCAAGTCGCCAAGTTGCCAATCCAGGTACACAGCAGCACCTGGAGATCAGGAGTACAGAACACAGTGTACATACATACTGTACAGCAGGAAGCCTCTGAAAGGTTCCGCTAATCCTTGACTTTGAGCAGCGGCAGCAGGCACTGTGCTTGTGCCTGCCGGCTCATCTCCCCTCCTCTCCTGCTAGAGTTGCTGCTTAGCGGGCTGCCTGGGGCCTGTTGTAGCTGGGTGCTGCCGTCCAAGCCTGCACGTCAGAGTGACACAGGCTCCCTCTGACCTCTCCAGCGCTCGGGGCCTCCCAACCCCGAGGAGGGGCCCCCCGCTCCATCACATCTCTTCCAATTACTGACATCCTGCCGCCTTTGAACACGCAGGAATCACAGTGAAGAATAGCAGAGGTCAGACTGCAGATGGAGAGGGGTGGAAACGGCGGAGTCGAAGTACGAGGGAGAGAAAGAGAAAAGGGGAAAAAGAGGAGTGAAAAGCTATTTGTGGCATTGATGCTTCCATACCCCCTCCTCCAACCCCTCCAAAGCTCCTGACTGAACTCTAATCAGGAGCAACTGTTTCAACAACAAAGACTGAGAGGCAGAGAGAGTTAAAAAGGGGCTTCCGATTGGAGAAGGGGAGAAAGAAAAGGGGAAAAAATCACATTAAAAAGGCCGGTTTGGGTCAGTTTAAACCTGTTTAAACCTCTGCCTAAGGATGTTCAGCTGTTTTTTCTATGTTAGAGGCTAGCATTTAGCCAGTGGACAAAAATGGGATCACCTGTATTCTATCAAAAGCACAAAAACGGCTTGCAAATACAAAATGTAAAAAAGAAAAATTTTATATTGTTTTTATAGAAAATTATCTGTCATTGTACCTTTAAATAGATTGGACTAGCTACTTCAACTGGATGACATTGTCCATGTTGTTCCGCTCAAGTAAGCAACAAGGTTTTTTGGAGGGGGGGATTTGTGAGCAACAAGTTGTACATTCCGGTACGCGGATTTAATAATACAATTTGTTACAAACCAAGGGCAAAACAGGACGTATTCTCAGTTCAAGTAACATACATTTATGCTTGTAATAGTGGAAATAATAATTGTTTTCCTATCAACATGCGTGTATTTTTTATGTAGATGTTTTTAAAGTAGTCATACATATAGCTGATCCAATTCATATACACTGGTATGGGTACAGTATCGTACAGTATGCTGCCTACCATTGTTATGCAGATGACACCCAGCTTTATGTTTCTTTTAAATCCGACAAGCTTAAAAAATTTGATACTTGATACTTTGATACAGTGTTGTCTCACTGCTATTAAAGATTGGATGCCACAGAACTTTTTACAACTGAATATGGACAAAACTGATATTTTGGTTTTTGGGCCAGACCAAACTG
>NC_137690.1:21972199-21977199 GCF_963989245.1 Nansenia antarctica
CATTATGTCATTATGTAAACACGGCACAGGTTGACAGACTCCTTTTAATAAAAACTGGGAGAGAACAGGGCTGTCTTGTTAACGGAGTTCCGATACCCGCACAGACAATTTAATGTGCTTACATATTTTTTTTTACTCTTGAAAATAGAGTTCATGTGTGTCAGCATTAGACCATGTAGACAGTACAGATACTGGCTAATACACCCAACCACAATAGGATGACTCTTTCAATCTCTTCCTCAACATCCCTGTATCCAAGCACACCTTCCTTACAGATAGGATGGTATCATACAAGAATACCTCCTGACCGCAAAAACTGTTCCTTCTTCTACTAGTGTATTAATACAAACAGCTCAACTCTATATAACATGTAATTACCCAGTTACTATAACAACATGTTAATACAATCGTGTTACTATAGTAATTACAACATAATTACACAGGTATATGCCAGGGCACCCTTGTGTAAAGTGTTACCAATATAAAATATTTGAGCAGTGTCAAGCCACAGAATAGGACTCACTACTGTGTCAAAGCAGTTTTCTCTACTTGGACTATTTTGCATATGATCCTATTTTTTTTTCACCAATCCAAGTTGGGTCTATATCTCCCACCCTTTGCTTTAACTCATGTCAACCATTTTAGCATTCATGGCAAGCCACAGCACAGCACAATAACAAGTGGTCTATTCAAATTAAATCAGTAATGGCATTGTCCATATTTCAGGCAGGTCATGCGTTTTTATTTATTCAAAGAATGAAGACAGGTCGGTTCCTCTCACAATTATCTCTTTTCATTTAAAGAATGAATGTGCGTGTCAGGGCGTCTTTTTCTCTCTTTCTTTCTTTTCCACATTCCCCCCACCCCCATACCTGCTGCCCCCGTCATCACCGGGCGACAGTAGAGGTCGTTAGTGGAAGAGGGATGATGCCAAACTTGACTGGAGTCGAGCCTTATCTCTATTCTTTACACTCTCGCTTTTGTTTCAAGGGCTTTGTTTACACACGCCCCATTAATCACCCGATGCCTTGCCACAATCCCACAGCATTTAAAGTGGGTGCTCGTCTTGGGGACAATGAGCTGATCGGGTGCCAGTGTAAATCTCTCTTCTCTTCTAAAAAGAAGGAAATGGAGATGCCCAGAGTCAAATCTTTGGTCACTCTCCTCATTGGTCTATTGTCTCCTCTAAACCTTGCCCTTGATCATTATCTCTGTGTAGCACTCTAAATAGGTTCCCTAAAGAGTTACTATAATTAAACTGTCTGCACTCATACAGCACACCTGGCCACAGGTCTGGACCACCAACCCACACAGAGAGAACCTCCACCTCAAACCATTTAATCCTGTCCTGACCACTGACTGACACTCCCCACAAGTCCTGACAGGGAGATGTGAGCCGATGCAGACAGGATGTTGTTGAGCAAACATTAATCACACCACAGGATGCCAGAGGCAGAGGGGAAGATGGAGGACACAGGAGAGACCTGTCTACAAGCACTCCAAGGTCAGTAAGGTCACCTTTCAGATAGCAGCCTCTCTGTAAACTGTTAGAAAACCAGAGGTAATGCAGACTGGACTACCTCTGCATGCACCTGACATCTACACATCATGGCTGTCTTTCTCTCACTCTCTCTGCTCGACTCTGCCGCATACAGATTTATTTATTTGTTTTTAGGATCTTGTACATTGACAACCTTACCTGTACTACAATGTGTGTGTGTGTGTGTGTGTGTGTGTGTGTGTGTGTGTATGTGTGTGTGTGTAGTGTGTGTGTGTAGTGTGTGTGTGTGTGTGTGTAATGTGTGTGTGTGTGTGTGTGTGTGTGTGTGTGTGTGTGTGTGTGTGTGTGTGTGTGTGGGTGGGTGTGTGTGTGTGTGTGTGTGTGTGTGTGTGTGTGTGTGTGTGTGTGTGTGTGTGTGCAGTGTGTGTGCAGGAGTGTACTGGGAGCGCTTTAATGCATAGCCCTGTTTAATTGCATAGTCGATGCATTCATCATTGGGAATGCAGAGCCTGGCTAAAATGAATTGAATTATCTGGCGGGGAGAACAAAGGGATGTACATTGAGTTTGTGTGTAATTTATTGCTGCAGAGTGAAGCAACGAGGAGGAAGAAGGGTTGGGAGAATTAGAGGAGGAGAAGGAAGATAGAGCGGCCTGGAGGTGCAGAGAGAGGGGGGAGGGACAGAGAAAGACTCATCTCGAATGAAGCTTGTGTTTGCAAGGCAAGAGATAGAGACCAGAGACAGACCTGACACCTTCCTCCAGATTCCTGAGGGGATGAAACATCCTAGGATTTGTACTTCATTGTACAGTGTGTGTGTGTGTGTGTGTGTGTGTGTGTGTGTGTGTGTGTGTGTGTTCGTGTGCATTCACACAAGCCTACACATGTTTGGAATGTTACAGAAGAAGGTTTTAGAATGTTTCTTTTGTAGATATGCGTACGATTGTTGAGTGAGAAAACCTGAATAAATTTGCAATGTCATTGGTTCTATTCACTTAAAAAGCAGAAAAAAATCCTTGTTTAAACACCTGTACATATACACCCACAAAAAAACATTCGCACACTTACACACAAACACATTTTCTCTGCCAAGTCTTCCTCCATCTTTCTCCTTCGTCTGTGAAGTAATTGCAGTGAGTATAGTGGAGGTGGAGGTGGAGGGGGAGAAGAGGGGAGGGGGGGGGGGGGGGGGGGGGGGTGACTGAGGAAAATCTATTTCCCAATACTATCTAACTGCAGCTTTCCACCAATGGACTGGCATTCCTGGTACTGGCTGTGTCCCATTGATTCCTTCCCCAACATCATCTGAAAATCTATGAGCATAAAGGCCAGCTCGAAGACGTACAAACCACATAAGTGCATTATGTTCTTATACACTTACTATGGAGGAGGAAGACTCTCCCCCTCTCTCTCCCGTCTTTCCCCTCCTCCTTGACTACCTTTTTCACCCCTTACCCCCCTCTGAGGTGGACCACAGGAGGGATAGATTCAGATGAAGGGGGAGAGCAAGGAGGGGTGGAGGAGAGAGAGAGAGGGACTGAGGGGGGGGGGGGGGGTGATGGGGGTTAGAGAGGAGAGGCAGTATGGATCGTTCTGAGTAGGTTGTGACATCTCCTGACAGTGCATTATACAGTATAGAGCTAAGCACTCTCCATGTCCAGGTCCTGTCACATATGAATAACTCACTGCATTGAGAAGGCAGTTTTTTTTTTTTTACAACGGGACACCCTTACTGGTCAGAATTAGAGCACGTCCATCACTGTGATGCTCACCTTTCTTCTTTCTACTGAGTGTATTTACATTTGCAGTTATCAATGATTTGATTAAGATATTCTTGAAATCATCCCTAATGCTAATTTCCCTACTCACTCTATGTTGCCTATTGACTTTATGCTGCAGCTCAGAATGATGAGGGTCTGTCCTATAGATCTGCCCGTACTGTATGTTCAGTTCAGTTGAGGTCGATGCAGGCCTAAAACACTATGACCGTGCTCATGGGCTTGGTGCAACGTTTTCTGGACTGATCCTTACTGCCCGCACACTCACAACAAAAGGGATGTGTTCTGTACCAGACAGCTCACTCTACTCGCAAGTGGGAGTGTGGAAGGCTATTCTGTCCCGACCTCCCCCTTCAGGTCTATGCCCAGGCGTTCAAATCAGTCTTTTAAAATATGTACTTTATTCTGTGGGGTTTTGAGCAACACCTTCGATCACACACTGAGGTCGAGAGGCAAATGTTCAATACTGAGAGAGAGTATTCATGAAATTGTCAACAGTGAGGAAGTGTTTTAAGGGGCTTTAACAACATTGGCATGTCAATCAGACCCCTGGCTATTGATCGCCTTACCCACGTATCACATTATAATGATGATTATTTCCTGACTGCAGGCTGCCTCTAAGGCATTATAGGGCAAAATAAAGAACGCTCAAATATTTATACGGTGGGAGTGGAATACCTATATACTATGGCCAATTATGGTCCACACACATTTGGTTACGGTATATGTTTTTGGTCTGTAGAGGAGCTAAACGTAGGTAGTGAAAGACTTAGGAACACATACAGTCTTTACAACAAAGTGGTGCTACACACCTCTTCATATCATCTCAATTCTACAATGTGCTAACCAGACCAAGACAACCCAGCCCAATTTAAGACTAAAATCCAAAACAATCAGTAGGAACAAACTTTAATCTATTATTACTATTATTATAGTTTGGTCACTCAGTCTTGCTTTGCAAAAACCAATGTTCATAAATCTACTCTCACAATGTATGAAAGAGAGAGAGCCTCTGTGGTGTTGGTACAGAGTGGAGACAGACACACACACACACGCACACGCACACGCACACACACACACACACACACACACACACACACACACACACACACACACACACACAGTGTGTTCAGGAAAGCAGAACCCACGATTCTCCACTCTTCCAGCATCCGGATCAGCCACATATTAGGAGTAGGACTGTCTGAGTCTTACCCGTCATCACTAATTAGTCACAGCTGAGCAGCGTCGAAAGTGGAGAATGTGGAGAGATGCTAATTTTGCATAAAGCTCTTTCTCTTTTAAAGCTCTTTCACACTTGTATACATAAATACATACAGTACACGCATACATACAGTACATACATACTATACATACACAGACACACACATCAACAGACATTTCTTTGGTGACTACATATTTTTCCTTTTTTTTTTAAGACTCACAACAACATTTCCAGAACCAACATGCTAAACAGTATAAGATTAAGACGCATGAGAGTAACAAGCCAACACTCAGTCACTGACATGTCAGGGTGTGGTACCACAGCAGGTGTCAATGAGTCAATTGAGAGGAGCCCTATAGGGGTAAAGTCACATTCTCTACCACGCTCAACTCCTCTGCTATCAGCCCCTGGCTATCAGAGTGTTGAAAATCAACACGGCTACTTTGTGTGCGTGTGTGTGTGTGTGTGTGTGTGTGTGTGTGTGTATGTGTGTGTGTGTG
>NC_137690.1:21979699-21984699 GCF_963989245.1 Nansenia antarctica
CTAATCCCTGTAAGAAAACCTTCACCAAGATAGAAAGACATCTATATGTCTATACCCGACTCTCTGTGCCCATCCCCCCAGCCCCTCCACTCCCCTCTCCATCCCCAACAACACTCACTCAGCTCTGTGGATTGTACTGTTCATGGGCCTCCCTCAAGCCCATTCATGCCCTCAACCAGCAGAGTCATACACGTACAAGCAATTTGTCATCCCGCCTCGGAAATTGGGAGAATTCCATCCTCCCATCACCCCAGGGGATAGTATGAGCTGCACAATCATTAGTTGTGGCATTTTTATGACTAAGAGATTATCTCTATGGATCAAGCAGTGAACATGTTTGTTCCAACTGTAATGTGCTGCACGGTGTTATTACTGTGTTCTCACTCCTCAGCTCTCAAGTACTAACTGCAGTCATCACAATCTTAGAAACTCAGCCTTACTCAACCACCACAATGGCTGCTCTATTTCTATCAGATGTCATGTCGACTATACAGCCCATTTACATGTCCTAAACTGGGGCATTCTAAATCTCAGTGCTGCTGGAGGGTTTCCCGCCACCTCTACAATATCTTTTCTTCCTCTGGGATGGCCGTAGTGATGGGATTAGGAAAGGCCTAGAGCGTGTCTCTGTCTGCAGCCAGGGAGGATCATGCTCCTACGACCTAGCCACCCCAGGGCCATTGTCCCGCTTTCCCAGAGACCCACTCCAGGTGCCAGGCAATGGCGAAGATGCTCCAAACCTTCCCAAGAATGAGCAGACTGACTAAAATAGTTCCTTCCCGCACCAGCCTCCCCCCTCCCCCACCACCACCACACAACATGTCTGAAAAGGACACCATCTTCCCTTATTTCACACACCCTTCTTTTAAAAAGAGAGGCAAGAGGGGTGTCCTGCTCTCGCTCTCTTTCAAAACTAAATTCCCTTCTTTTTGGAGGGGTAGGGGGGCAGTGGGAGGACAGTTGTTTTGTCTCCCTCCATTGGCTGATTTACATCTCCACAGCTTCTCTATCAAAGTGGCCATTGTCAGGACTGACCTATGAAAATTTCAGAGGACACTGGGGGCCTTACTCCTTTGACAGGCCAACACATACACACACTCACACACACACACACACACGCACACACACACGCACACACAAACACACACACCACACCACACACACACACACATGTACACGCCCACACATAAACACACACACCCCCACACACAACGCAAACATACATGCACTCATGTGCGCAAACTCACACCAAACACACCTACGCACACTCACATGCGCGCACACACACACGCACGCACACACACACGCACACACACGCACACACGCACACACACGCGCGCACAATCACCTCTTAGCTCTGTTTTAACACAAATACAAACACACAGCAGCTCTCTCCTCTTCTCCTCTCACATCCAGAGACTCCAGAAGGGAGGGGGGCGGATCCTCCAGGAATTAGGGAGAGGGAGCCATTTGCACACCAATTGTTTTTCCTTCTCTCTGGGCCAGGGAGGAGAGAAAGACCACCTCTCTCTCTGGGGCCACCGTCCCCCTCCTCCTCCTCCTCCTCCTCCTCTTCTTCCTCCCTCCCTCCTCTGTGAAAGCAGCGTGAATGGCGAGCCACATTCAGAGGGAATGAATGGGATGGGGTGGGAATGGGTGGGGGGTCACTCTGACCCCCACAGCCCTCCAATGCTAGAGCCACATGTGCAGCATATTAACATATGAAGCCCTGTCACTGCTCTGTCCACCCTCCCAACTGACCCCATTCACATTCACACACACACACACAGTGAATGTTTGGGTCATGCTCTATACGGTTATATCACTGTAAAGCTCTAAGCTCCAGCAGAAAACCCTTTTAGAGTACTACTGCACCAATAGAGGAGGGAACGTGTGAGCTAGGAGGACACAGGAGCCACAGAGTGATTGGGGCCAGGGGCAGACAACAGGGACCGGTGCCAAAAACCTGCAGAAAACAGAATTAGTCCCACAATGACAATAAAAGACGAGGCTTCCACCACCGGAATAAAAATAGGAACCCTTCTGCAATCTCCAAATCCGAAAACCATTGAACTGTAGTTAAGCAAATTGGAAAAACAAGTGCAAAAATGTGAGGAGAGGGCCAAAGAAAACGTACCTTGGGCCCGGGCTGCACAGGGACCTTTTTTAGACTGCTTTTCCTGTTAGACTTTCCCTCATCGAGACAGTGCGTCACGCGCAGGGAGTCTGGGAGCCCAACAGACATTAACCCATTGCTTACTAAGCATTCGACCTCCCCGAGGAGAACTCCAAAGGCCCAGCTCACAGAGTGGATGCGCCTTTACAGGATCTTCGGGGTCCAATATGTTTGGTCAAAACCTTTGCACCACAGATCACTAGTACGGCTGTAATGCGATTCACAGTGCAGAGATTTTGAGGATCGTATCACAACATCTACCCCTTCTGGTTTGTGTTTGTTGTGGTGTAATGATTATGTTTTTCCACTCAATTTGTTTTTGGATTCATTGCTAAAATAGATGAGTGCATGTAAATGCAAAATTGGAAAATGTCAATTTCCGTTTTTTGCACAAGATTAAAGTAACTAGATATATATGCTATACTAAGACTTGATTATGAAGAGAGCAATCCCCTCCACACTCACCAACACCACCACCACATCCTCACTAATGGGGAGGGGGGGGGGGAATACCGAAGCCCCCACTAGACCATATTAATCACTGCCAGAGAGCTGACATCAGGCAGCCAGTAAACCTTAATTAGGACCACCCAATGGCCAGTCTAGTGTCATTAGCTAATTGAGTTTGTTTATGTGTTTGTGTTTGTATGGAGCTGAGTGAAAGAGCAGGAGCAAGAAAGGGAGGGAGAGAGGGAGGGAGAGACAGGCTTGTCTCATCCAGTCCCCTGTGCTATGTTGACATGTCCCTCAGTCCCATCCATAGAAAACAACAGAGAAGTGAGAGAGATAGATGGATAGATAGACAGACAGACAGACAGACAGACAGACACTACATGGATTAGTTGATACATTGATACATACAGTACAGAGATACATGGATAAATTGATGCAGAGGTGCATGTTAAGTTGTTAACATAACGTTCCTATTATAATGTTCCTGCTCTGGCCACCAGGGGCAAACAACACAGCAGTGTTTCTGCAGATAGAATATCCAGAGGGTAGAAAGATACAGTCTCGCTCTCTTTTTTTTCTCTCTCTCTATGCCCCCGTCCTTCCCATCCCTCTCTCTCAGCATGGAGGAACTGACTCTGACGTGAGCACAAACAAGGAACCTCAGGCCAGAGCCACGGCCGGAAACTTTCTCCACAGGCAAGCAAGGGAAAAAAAGAGAGAGAAAAGGAGGACAACAAGCTTTTCTCCTCATTCACTTGAAATTCCTTCAGACATTTTGCTCTATGCAGACAGACTTGCACGCACACGCACACACACACACACGTACACACGCACACACACACACACACAAACACACACACACATACACACAACAACAACAACACACGTTATCACACGCAGCTTCTATTCCTTCCCTGGCGTGTTGGTTGAGTGATACCGTGTGCTGAGAGAGGTCGGCCCTTAGCACTGGTCTCAGATGGTTTGGTGTGGCTGTCTGTGGTTACGTCTGTTGAGTCCCCCTGACCACCAGATGATGAATCACATCCCGGCTTCATCCCCCCAAAAAAGAAAAAGAAAACACACACACACACACACACACACACATACTGCCGGACTTACTACCACAGCGATAAAAACAACTGTCCTCTTTGCTCTATATACAAAGAGATTCATTTTCACAAGCTCTCTCTACCAGTAGGGAGAGAAGAACAAGGGAACATCCACACAGAGGAACATGGGGGGGGGGGGAAGCTGTGCTGCTGTCAGGGTGTCTCTCCTTCTCTCACTACGTTGCATGCCCTTGTCCAGGTCCTATTCTCTCACTACGTTGCATGCCCTTGGCCAGGTCCTATTCTCTCACTACGTTGCATGCCCTTGGCCAGGTCCTATTCTCTCACTACGTTGCATGCCCTTGGCCAGGTCCTATTCGTGTCCCGCAGATATCTCAACCCACGGCCCAGTAGGCTTGTTAGAGCAGTTGAATGAACAGCTACATGCTACATTTTGGCCCCACAAGCCAGGGCAAAAACAACAGCAAGAAACAAATCCATGAGGACAGACGACAAAATGAGACATTACCAAGTTTGGTTTGTAGCTAGTTTCTGCTTTTCCATTGGCAGTCTCTAGTGCTCATTATGAAAATGTATTCCTTTCCAGTGTCATAGGTACAATACAAATCATCCATGACATGTTTGTGTGAGCATATGTCTTTTGAGTTAAGGTGAGGACTTAACCCTCTCCCTTTGTCTAACTAATACTTGAACCAGTAAGTAGAACCAGAGCAGGGTAAAGCTACCCCTGGTACCCCTGAAGAGTGTCCATTTAGGTTTGGGGGGGAGAGACTCTTGCCAGGGAACACTGTGCCCATCCCAATGGCATCTGAGTCAGTCAAATGACAGAGATGTTTTGCCAAAGTGGGAAAACAGAAAACTGTGTCAGTATGTATGATATAATAAACTATTAAAAAGGCCATGTGTGTGTGTGTGTGTGTGTGTGTGTGTGTCTTTGTGTGTGTGTGAGTGTGAGTGTGAGTGTGTGTGTGTGTGTGTGTGTGTGTGTGTGTGTGTGTGTGCGTGTGTGTGTGTGTGTGTGTGTGTGTGTGTGTGTGTGTGTGTGTGTGTGTGTGTGTGTGTGTGTCTGTGTTCATGCGCACTGGGTTTAGGACTGTCTCACTTACTTGAGCAGAATGTACTCCAGACTAAACTCCAATGATTTAAGCATTACCTCTAATTGCTAATAGACCACCAGGGACCCTGCTCAGCCAATCACATCAAAGCTCACGCTGTGGAGTGGAGAACAACACATACCCCAGTGAACAGAGAGAAAGGAAAAAAAAGCGGAAAAAGACACCAAAATGGTAGAGTGATGCCTG
>NC_137690.1:21992199-22049699 GCF_963989245.1 Nansenia antarctica
GGCCATGGTCATGGCCCCCTGGCTCCAAGGATGGTCTTCATGGCTAGTGAAATTGTTATTCTTTAGATGCGTGTTGGCTGGGAAACACACAAGTTCTCAGGCTACCACACAGCATTCCCCACCCTCCACCCGTCCCTCCCCCAAGATGGCCGCTGTGCAGTGAGGACCATTGAACAAAACAGCACAGCCCATACATCCAGACATCAGCCAATATCCCCAGCCCCTCTGTCACAATCTCCCACAGGGCCATGAGGGAGACTTGAGGCATGTGACGGTCCGCCTTGTTTTCATTAAGCTGCCATCATGGCATGTGGATGTATATATTCCACTGCCGCTGCCTCTTGGAGGACACTACAGTCGGTCTTTCATTTCACAATGTCTTAACCTGAGTGGAGTCTATCAAACATGTTATGACATAAGTGTTGGCATTTAGGGCCCATTACAACAGCAGAAGCTCTCCTTAGGGGTGCTGGGGCAGCCGAGCATATTAAATGTTCATTTATTTGACCTTTATCTAATCAGGTTATTAACTTACCACGTCGATTAAGAATAACGTCTTATTTACAATGCCGTGCGGAAGAGCCACGTGCGGGCCAATGAACAGGCCCCGGCTCCTCTGCTGCCATCCAAGGGCGTCAAGGTAAACCCGCCAGACAGGTAAGGTGAGCGAGGTCTACTGGCATGCACCGACAGAAGCGACTGTTTGAGGAAATCTGGCACCTTGGCATGAACGAAACACAAGGCACAAAGAAGTGCTCAGGGTTTAGTCAACAATGGAGCAGCACTTGAACCGCTGTGTGATCTGTAAGCAGTCACCCAACCCTGGCGAATAGGGTTTGACGTATTAAGTGTGTGCTGCGCAGTCAGGTGTCAACAATGCTGGCGGATACCAGTCAAACCAGTATATTTTCAAGGACGGAATTGAGATCCTATGTCTTGAAGGAAACAGTCTTAAATAGGTGCAAAACAGCCTCCTCCCCCATTTTAGAATGAAGCCAATATGCGACAATAACAATAACTCTTCATAGCCCTTAGGCTATAATGTGACATGCATAGTGGATTGACACCGAGTCACATACTGAAAATGTTTTGCATCTGTCAAATGCATTTGTACAGAATAACACACATACAATAACACATGAATGCATTAAATGCCACAAACACAAACACATGCTCTCATCTCCACATTACACACATGGTATCTAGCGAAGACAGAAGACATCGCCACCCACGGCTGTACACCGTGGTAATGTCATAAATACATGGATTTTCCTCTCCCTCTCTCTCTCTGTCTCTGTCTCTGTCTCTGGTTTGGCAGGCACACCCATATGAGTGTGTGTCACACAACCCACCTCTGCTGTTTGTTAACACTGCAGACCTCTGTGCATTCACAACAGGCCCTGTAACACTACACAGCGGGTGCCGGTCCCAGCAGCAAGTCCAAACACACCTGAGTAATATACAGGGACAAATGGAGATCAGCCGTGTCAGCCTGTGTGTCTCTGTGTGTGCCTGTGTGTGTGTGTGTGTGTGTGTGTGTGTGTGTGTGTGTGTGTGTGTTGTCAAGCAGGGGTGCTGCAGGCTGATCACCTAGCCCTGTTAGACAGCATTGACGTCTCCACCTCAGAGCTGGCACACTGGGGAGCTATTGATTACCATTAACCATCCATGCAGATGGCCAATAAAGAGCAGGTGAGTGAGAGAGGGCCAGGGGAGAAGGGAACAAGAGAGAAGCAGACATGGTGGGCAGAGATGAATGGGAGGGTTGATGTATCATAAGGAATACAGAGAAGATGATAGGTAAGGAGACTCAGGAAATGAAAGATTCATTTGGAATCAAACTAAACTGTCCTTACCAACTTGCACATGACGATAGATAGATGCTGGTCCATTTTCTGCTATAACTTTTGTTGCTATCTTAGGCTTAGCAACATAGCATGTTCAGACATGTGTCCGGAGGTGTGTGTCAGTCCAGAACTTCCCTAGGCACATCTGTCACTATCAATAAGGGTTCCCATGTAAACAATAAGGGTATATTGAGAGAAAATGATATGTGTATATATATATATATATATATGATAATAAGGATTATTTTGTAGATTAAAAGTAATCGAAAATGATATCAAAGAAATCGATGTGATATCATTTTGGGTTACTTTTTGGCTATCGTAATTAATAAATAGATGGGCTAAACATGGCATGGAATAAAAACTCGCAACCACCAAATCCACCATTAACGTCATATTTATTGTTATTTAGTTACTCAATAAAACATATACAGATATATACAATATGCAGGAAAACAGACGACTGCACTTTACATATTATTAAAAAAAGAAAACAAACAAGAAACTCAGTTCGTAAGTTGCCGTCACAGTCCTCCATCTATTGTTTCAGAAATTCAAATTCAACAGAAGCTTTATTTAAAGATTACAAGATTGCCTAACACACAGCAAATGTTCTCTTATTTTACATGTGCAATACCAATACTCTTTTTTTCAATTCCCTTATTAAACGGTTCTTTGTCCTCCCCTTACAGTTCTCATTGGCTGCATTGTATACCAGTGGTTGAGCCCATTCAGGAGATAGCAGGGGGCAGGAAGAGAGAGAGAGTATTAACAGGGCTTACAGAAGAATGAGGAGGTGAAGTGTCGAAGAAACGGAACATGACAGGATTCTGAATTTAATGAACCATTAAGAAGTCCTTAAACAGCAACAGTAGGCAGGAAACTGGAAACACTGAATTCAATGGAGAGGCATTGGTGGAGATACTTTTTTCTCAACCCCCCCCCCCCCCTCCATTTCTCGCTCCATTTTATTCTTCCCTCTCTACTTGGCCCCTATTTTCAGAGTCCAGGCCCATTCTAATGAGCCTGGCAGGAGGCTATCACCCCTGGCCCTAAGGAGAGACAGAGCTGGGGGGGAGACCAGGGGGAGATGACCAGGGGGAGATGACATGGGGGAGATGACCAGGGGGAGATGACCAGGGGGAGATGACATGGGGAAGATGACCAGGGGGGGAGACCAGGGGGAGATGACCAGGGGGAGATGACATGGGGGGGAGATGACATGGGGGAGATGACCAGGGGGAGATGACATGGGGGGGAGATGACATGGGGGAGATGACCAATTAGGGGATGACCAGGGGGGGATGACGTGGGGGAGATGACCAGGGCGGGACTGTGTGGGGGACTGTTGTGGTGATACAGGGATGGGGGTTTAATAAAGGAGAGCCCAAAGACTGAAAGGCTACTTTTATGTAGCTAGCAACAGAGTAAAGTCATGTAATCAAATAGACAGACTCAACACTGGTATCCCATTACAGCTAATGACATTTTTCATTTTCATTTAGTTTCTTCGTTTTTTTTTTCCGTTTTTTTTCTTTCCTCCCTTGAAATTCCTCCTGTTTTCTTCAAAATAAAACAAACAAAAGAAAAGATTGATTTGAGGTTTTCCAGATGTGGGCCCCACTGGTTAGCGCCCGAGCTGAATTGTCCAAAAGTGTTTGTGTGTGTGAGCATGGATATGTGTGTGTTTGTGTGTGTTTGAAAGTGTGTATGAGTGTGTAAATTGTCTTCTCTCCCTGAACAGGCGAGAGCCTATGCCGTCGCCTCATCACCAACACCTTTATGCCATCATCGTTGTTGTCTGTCTCTCTCTCTCTCTTTCTCCCTCTCTCTCTCTCCATCTCTCTCTGATCTTCTCTCCATCTTTCTGGTCAGCCTGGTTCTGCTCAGGTCAGAGCCGCCACGAATGTCCCGAAGCGGTTGGAGATATCAGAATGGAGGGAGCGCCAGGAGGAGACAGGGCCCCCTCGGCCCTTACTGTCCCCTAGCTCATCTGTGCAGTGGACAGACAGGCATTGCAGGTGGCTCCCCCCATTGCCGGCTCCGGGCCCCTGAGCCCCCACCCCTGCTCCAACCTTACTCTGGGACAGGTCCGACTCTAGAGAGGAAACACAAACACAGAGAGGAAAGGGTTAACAGTGTGTGCTGGCACTGAAGAAGAAAGTGGATAAATTAATTCAAATGAACACATGACACAGATAAACGTCTATAGTCAAGTTGTATTTCGATCTGGAATTAATTAAATAAAAACGGCACACATCAATCAATGAGACTAGTGCAATTTTCACATCCCACTCAAAATCTGTGCAATGAAAAGAACTCAACTATCACCCAACCTCTAATTCTGTTGGCTGGAAAAGGACACTGCCTTCTTGCCTGTGGTAACCACACAAAACACGCACACAGGCAGGCACGCACATATACACACACACACACATACACACACACACACACACACACACACACACACACACACACACACGCACACGCACACGCACACGCACACACACTCCCTGTCACCGTGCAAATCGAGAGGGCTCCTCAGTAACCTCTGGTCAAGGGGTCAAATGACTGACCTCTAACCCTGCTTGACCCAATTTACTGGTATAATGACCCTGCTGCGGTATCGACCTTGTGTCACCAGGGTGTCAAACCCCATATTAAATGGTCGCACCAAGCTTCCGGAAAATCCATACGTAGGTTTATCGAAGGTCGTATAAAAATCCCCTGTGCAATTCTACTGGGACACAAGCAACGCTGACGGGTGAGATGTACGCCTCATCCTTGTAGTAAAAAATTAGTCAGTGGAAGATTGACGAGGACAGAAAGTGCTAGGCTAAACTATACGTAAAAGCACAGCGTCACGCGTCATCTGCCACGATATAGACCTGCTGCAGCATACTGAGAGAGCAGAGATGGGGTAGAAAGAAAGAGAAAAAAAACAGAAGAGGAAGAGGTGTAGAGGGAGGAAAAAGGGATAGAGCGGAGGTAGGTCGGACACTGATTTCACTCAATCCCGTAAGCGTTACTTTTGACTCCATCATGGCATCACCCGTTTTAGGTGTGCCTCCGAGCACGCTCTGAGCACTCTCAAAGGGAGTGTGTGAACATGGTTGGATCCCCAGTATGAAATCAAGCAAGTTATTACCCTCTCTCCTCAACCCACAAAACCCAGAACAGCTGTGTTCATCAGGTGACTGGTAAAAGCCCCCCCCCACCACACACACACACACACACACACTACGCTGTTATCGACTAGGCATAGAGGGTTCTGAGACAGGGCCTGGGTCTGTGGAGGCAGTGGGAAAACAGTTCAGTCTTGCTGAGGCGCATGTGTCGAGACAGGAGAGACGACAACACACGCTCTGGACCGAGGGGCTGGAGATCACAAAACCTCTCGGCTGCTCAGCCCACCTCGCTGTTCAACAAAGTGACAAGAGAGAGAGAGAGAGAGAGGGAAAAAAAGACGAAAACACTACTGTGACCTCAAATCCCCAGCCTGTGTGTCACATTCTCCTTTTAGCTGTTCTCTCTGCTCCCAAACTCCCTCTCATTTTTGTTTCTCTCAGTATATCTTTGGTTGTCCCTCCCTCCCTTTGCTTCTCTGGAGCAGCTATGACACAATGTTAACAAAACCCAGCCAGGAAAGCAAGGCCAGGGCAGGCCAAGCAGCCAGGACAGGGAGGACAGGCAGGGAGGACAGGCAGGGAGGGAGGGAGGGGAGGCAGGGAGGGAGGGGAGGCAGGGAGGGAGGGAGGGAGGCAGGGAGTGCAGCAGGCAGGGAGGGAGGGAGGCAGGGAGAGAGGCAGTGAGACAGGGAGGGAGGGAGGGAGAGAGGCAGTGAGACAGGGAGGGAGGGAGGGAGGGAGAGAGGCAGTGAGGCAGGGAGGGAGGGAGAGAGGAGGCAGCCTTGCCCCCCAGCCTGTCTGGGCTGCGACCACTGGAATGGAAAAGCGGAGGGATTTGGTAAAAGGTCAGGCAGCCAAGCCTCCTGCTGCTCCCAGTCTCTCTCTCCCTCCCCACAAAGCGCCCAAGGACTGAAGACAGAGAGGCGGTGGGGGAGAGAAGGGGAAGGGAGAGGGGGAGGGAGGTGTGGGGATTAGTGATGGTGGTGGCAAGGGCCAGCATTTGCCAGAGGGTCTAGTCATACACCTCTGCATGGCAGACCCCCACCCGGGGTGAGCCCGTACCATAGCCCCCCTGCCTGTACCTCCCCCTATCCCCCACTCCCACCCCAGACCCAGCACCATGCCCTCCAGCACCCGCTGGCAGTCCATGGTAGCTGGGCACAGCAGGGTCCGCACCGGCCTGGATAGGCAGCCAAGCGTTCCCCTGGTTCACTGCTGACACACAGCAATCTGACAACACAGCCACAAAACACACCGCCAACCACCGCCACCGTTGCCACTGCCATATCCACACCAGCCCTCAGCTGCTGCTGCTGCTGCTCCACACGCACACGCACACACACACACACGCACACACACACACACGCACACACACGCACACACACACACACACACACACACACACACACACGCACACACACACGCACGCACACACGCACACACAGCCCCCAGCCTCATATGCAAGGACAAGGACTGTAAACATGCAGTCAAAGCAAGCACACATATGTACACATAGGCCTTGTTAACATGCATGCATGCACACACACACACACACACACACACACACAGTCCCAGAACCCTGTTCAGACATGAGGTCATCTGACACGTTACACTAACATGTTACTGACATTTCTCAACAACAACAAAAAGATTTTAAATGTTAGCAATGATGTCTGCTCCTAAAAAACATCTCACATAAAGAATATTTGCCACAGTGCAAAAAAAACTAAATTTTCCTTCAAATGTTTTGCATAATGCATAGCAAATCATTACTAGTGGAAAATGCAGTCCATAATTATCAATAAAATATTGTAAACCTATCACTTATGGAGTAAGCAACACACTTGACCAACCCATTGGATTATAAAACCTGGCATTCACTGAATATTCTCTAGGTAAACCCCTGTAAACCCCTGGGCGCTGAAGATATGGGATTTTTGTGGAAAATCTACACGCTACACTTAAATGTTAAGCATTATCCATGGCAGCATATTTGTTCAAAAGTGGAAACGGCGGTGTGAAATTCTACATCACACAGGCCTAAATCCCAAATCACCGTGACATTTTACAAGCTGTGGAATCTTTTTTCAATAAAAAAATCTTGTTAAGGCTGTTCAATGACTCGCATTATGTTGCCGGCGTATAATTCATATCCACAGTAATATCTCAATGATAGGCTATTCATTTTGAGGGAGAGAATGTTTAGCATCAACAAACAGGGGATACCTAATATAGACGGAAACAATAATACCACAACCAGCTAAGCTGAACCACAAATACACTTAAATAACCTTAACCATGTTACAGTCAGAAAACATTACCATTATAATGTGTAGTGTAAATGCTCAATTTAATGTAATACAGCTCTCTATCTACAGCTGTCTGTCTATGTGTGCGCACGTGCGCACACACACACACACACACACACACACACACACACACACACACACACACACAGGCTTATTGGCTTGTAGAGCCATGGCACAGACACACAGCCAGTGACGATTTACAGAGAAGAACAGGGCTTCTCACTAGCGTGCCGTGACGAGAACACGCGCAACACACTGTTCCATTTCTCTGGGTGACACCAATGTGTCTCCAAACTGACGGGCTGACACAAGTCTACATGTCAAACCATACATTCCCAACACACTCACTAAACTATTGCAGGGATGAAAATACACAAACTTACTGTGTATTAATTAGCACAAAACAGTAACACCCAACAGTAATCGTTAATGATGATTCATATGATTGATATCATCATTATCAGTATCAAGTATGTGTTGTAAAATGTTCAATGTTCAATGATGTTCAATGTGCACAGGATGTGTGACCTAGTGTAGGTGTATGCATTGTAAAGAGTGTGAGTGTGTCACATTATGTGTGTGAAAGAGTATTGGCAGTATTCCTCTACTGATCTCCTTTTCAAAGCCAGGTTCACAGAGCCGTCACATTGATTTCTCAGGCCCCGGAATCCCATGCGCCGGCCCTCTGCCTTTTCTATCCCCAGCTATACTTCCATGACGACACTTCACCTTTAACCCCCAAGTTCCCTGGGGCTCGACCCCTTCCACACTGAACACAAACCAGGCCAATCAGCCTTCTCTGGTCTCTGACAAAAAAATGCCCAAAGGCCTCTGCTTCTATGAGGGTATGTGACTTCAGGTCAGATTCCTTTAGCATAACTACCACTAAGGCCTTCTGTGAAAATTCTGGTGTCTGTGAACACAATGCACAGAATATAATGCACGTTTTTTTTACAATAAGAGGAGTGAAGGTGAAGAAATCAGTATATAAAAACGGTTTCCTCTCAAAACACTACTCAAGATTTGGTGCTTTTGGTCCCCGGCAATTTTCCAAAACGGTCGCTATAGGCCTGTGCCCTGAGGCCTTGGGACTGCTGGGCCGAGCACAGGACCGCCTGGCTCTGAAGACTGAATGCAAGGCTTCCTAGTGTTATCACATAGATAAATAATGACTAAAACACTCAAGATCATTTAGTTTTGGGTCTCTAACAAGGTGCAGGGGTGACTTGAGTGAATGCCTGTGTGTAAGGAATACAGGCAGAAAACAGAGGTATGATCCCATGTATCCGTGGCTGGCCTCAGGGTTAGTGGTTGGGGAGGGATGTAGGGCCTGGGAGGCCCCCTGCGACCCCCACTCCACCCTACTGCCACAGAGTGACCTTTCCCTCAGAACTGGGAGGATATGTAAGGGGGGAGGGGGCACATTTCTCAAGCAAGGGTACAGGGGTTATTTTGGTTTGAATTTCCTCTCTGTTCCTGCAACAAGGAGGAAAAAAACTTGCCTAGACAGGCATTGCCCCCGTCGCTCCTAACCTCCTCTCTAGAACAACCCCTCCCATCTCCACATACATACACACGCACAGACACTCACACTCACACTCTCACACACACACACACACACACACACACACACACACACACACCTCCCCCTCAGGCCGCAAGACGCACTTAGGAAACTAGACACAAATCGGAACACGGGAAGTGATTTAGTACCTCCTGCATAAATCAAAAGCATGTCCAGGACCTGTCCCCCATGTCATCCAAGTAGGTGACATATTGATCTACTTTGCTCTCACTATTTTGTTTCAGACCTGAACTACACACTATGTTTATGTATTTTCATTCCCATTTGGAAACCCAAACCTCTCATGAAAACACTGGGAATTTAGGGATTAAGAGCATCTGTGAGGGAGGGGCTAGAAGAGGGGGGGGGGGGTCTACAACCTTCAGTTTGGACAGACAGATGATCCATATAGAAGTCATTTTGAAGAAAGTCTCAGTTTCATTTTAATGTATGCAAGTTATTATTATGATTAATATTAACGGTTTATAATTTGAAACAAAATTCAGAGAGTTGACTGAATAAACAGTTCTCATAAATTGCCATTAATTTAAATATCTAGCCTAACATCTAACTCACAAATAAACATTGGTCTTACACAACAAATCCATTTTTCTAAATAATACACTGCCACTAAAAATACCAATTTGTAGATGGCACTAAAAATAAGTGCATAAAAACAGCATCTGGAATTATCAGTATGTTATAAATAACAAGTGATAGTTCTGTGTGGTGACAGGAGTTTGATTGTTGTGACATCTCAGATGTGTAGTATCAAATATGTAACTATTATCTCTAAAATCTTAATATCTAAACTGACCCAAAAAGCTAAATATATGCGGATGGGGATGAAGAGGAGTCCAGGAGAATGGGACCGGGAGAAAATGAAAGATTTCAGTTCTCTCTTACAGTGATGCAAATGACAGCCATTGCCATCCAGTACGCCTCAAGAGCGAAACCTCAGATGTTCACTGAAAAAAAGAAAACTTCTCTCTCGCTTTCTCTATCACTCCATCACTCTCTCCATCTCTCTCCCAGGAGTAACAGCTCTAGTGTCATAACTCATTTGTCAATTTTTCAATACAACTTAAAGGCGACTGATGACTACCTGTACGGCAAATAGCATAACTGCTTCTGGCGGCATGACAACACCTTTACACACACACACACACACACACACACACACACACACACACACACACACACACACACACACACACACACACACACACACACACACACACACACACACACACACACACACACACACACACACACACACACACACACACACACACACACACACACACACACACACACACACACACACACACACACACACACACACACACACACACACACACACACACACACACACACACACACACACACACACACACACACACACACACACACACACACACACACACACACACACACACACACACACACACACACACACACACACACACACACACACACACACACACACACACACACACACACACACACACACACACACACACACACACACACACACACACACACACACACACACACACACACACACACACACACACACACACACACACACACACACACACACACACACACACACACACACACACACACACACACACACACACACACACACACACACACACACACACACACACACACACACACACACACACACACACACACACACAGCAGCTGGGAAGAGTGGTGTGAAGCCTATTTTATTAGGCTAATAAATACACATTGCATTTCTCATTCTTATTTAAAAACACAATTCTAGTATCTTCTTACTTCGTAGCTTTGTAGTTTGTAGCTACGTGAATGCAAAAATGTTTAATTTTCAGGGGACTCACAGTAATCCTCCATGCCTTGTTTTTGCCTTTCCCAGCCTCTCTGGGCAAAGGCTTATTAAAATCTTGGACATTAGGAAACGTGTCACGGAGGCTTCAGAGCCCCCACTACCCGCCCGGCCCACCCCCCATTCCTTGCGTCTCCCAGACAAACTCAGCCTTCCATTCCACGCTCCATCCGAGGGGAATATGCACCACACGCTGAGACAAGTTTTATTTTATTTCAGCGCTCTTCTCCAGGGAAAACAAAACACCGGATGAGCTGGTATTTTGAAGAGTCAGAAATCTAGCAAGCAAAAGGCCTGACACCTTTGTTCATCCTTTTCTCTCTCTACATCAGACAACCTCATTTTAATATGCCTTCCTTGACTGTCACTAGTGTTAAATATAATATTTCTTTAGAGCCCAAGCTTACAGTATATACAGGCACAAACAAACAAGCAAGTGAAGCAAATACAAAATATTCAAACTACATTTTACACACTTGAAACTACAGACAAAAACCATGAAAAGGTATTTTTTGAGCTGCAGTATTTACAAGATGGGTAAAGACTACACCGCTACACTATGCTTCTCTAATACTTTAAGATTTCCAACTCACTCAGTAAGTGCAGTATTCAAGACACCTGAGCAGCGGTCTGAAACCAAAAGCCTCGGACAGAGTCTAAATAACTCACACATTATGTCTGCTGCTGACAAACCCACACTATCATGTTTCCAAGTGTACAAACCCTGTCCTTCATCATGCCACATACACGCGCACACACACACACACACACACACACACACACACACACACACACACACACACACACACACACACACACACACACATTATGAAGAGACAAAGAAAATAATATTCATTTAAAACAGTTTGCTGTACAATGTCTTATGCCCAAGACAGACACATATTTCACTATTGTCTTTGCTAGCCTCTAAGGATTTGTCAATAACCAAGTCAACTCACAGGAGGTGCCCGGGGATAAATTGGTACTTTTGGCAACAATATTACCAGGGCTAATTGCTATGATTATGATAATGATTATTATTACTGCAGTATAGGAGCGTGCAAAAGGCGCGCTGGGTGTGTATTTTGAGGAAGTCAATACGGAACACCTTGTAATGACGGAACACGGGCCGCCCCAAGCTGTTTTCCTCATTCAAGCAAATGTCAATCACATCAATTGTTTTTGCTTTGAGAAAAGAAAAGGCGGAAACAAAAATTACTCGGTGAAAATGACTGTGATTTGTGAGTTGTCGCCAGAGTGAAATGTCAATACAAAAGTACGATTTTAATAGATCAATAGAGGTGGGAAAGGGGGGTGGTCTCACAGGGGGGTGATCTCACAGGGCTCTCAGATTCTCTCAGTAGCATCTTCGGGTATGGTAGCATGTCAATACACCTGTTGCATTAGATGATATTGCCTCCTAATCAGGGTGTCTAAGTATGACCCCCCTCTATGCAATGCTTTCACGTCTGTCAAAAACAAGCTAGTACCAGGTCAACCAACCAAGTTCCCCCTACTTAAAACCCCTTATAACTACTCTATAAAAGTCATTTACTTTCAACTCTCTGAGATGAGAAATGAGATGAGAAATCACCCCATAGTGTGTAACTAAGTGATAACACTGTAAGAAATAAAAGCCAACACAACTGACGACAGAACAGTGAAAAATAAAAATAAAACCAACTGAATCATTTCCTATGGCATCAAGTCGCCTGTTATCAAGAGTGTGCACGTCTATCAAAATAAACGGTCAAATCCTGGGTAAGATGTAAAAAAAAAAATGCAATTCAATTAAAAGAAAGACGAAAAGAGAACCCGCGGATAAGAGAGAGGGGGAGAGAAAAATATGGAAATGGTGGTAAAAAAATAATAATAATCACTCGTGAATGTATTTTCACTCGTACTGTATTTTCAGACAAAACTGACAACAAAGTAACAGTGTCTCTTACCGATACCGTTGCTGTAGAGCTGCCCTCACTGACCGACCTCAGGGCGTATTCAGGCCCTCTGTAGTTAAGGTTCTACAGGGCCCATACCTGCACCACACATTACCGTGCTTCAGTCAGTGAATAGCTTCAGCTGCATGGTATCACAGACAGGCTAAGCCGAGTATGGCCATTATTGCAGCACATAGCGCTCTAAACAGGCACAGAGGGACCTCATACAGGGAGAGCTGTGACACACTGGGTGAAATGAAATCAACCCAGAAAATATAGTTTAGGCATTTCCCCCCACAAGCAAAAACTCCCCACAGACGGTATTTGTACATGTACATTATAAAAGCCAATGACGGTATTAAGCACGAATCGCATCAAACGTCCCATTCTCATGAAAGTCTTATTCCTATGGTAACATGGCCATGTAATGGTGTCACCACACTGTCTTCCTGGCCTGGACATATCACCCATACATCACCTGTAGTCCCTTAAACCCAAACATCCCTGACCACAGCTCTCTCCCCTTTATCCCAATGCCACTACCACTCATATCCCCTCTATAGACACACAAAGGCCCATTGCCAAATGCCACTGCAACATCCCCCTCCCCAAATACACACAGGCCCATAACCCACCTGTCTCAATTGGGCAGTTAAACCTAACTTCCCGTAAAACACTGAGTGCAGTCTATAAAGTGCCCAATTAACACAATCACTCAAGACTCCCACTATTAAATCTGCTCCATGGGTCTCAGAACATAGACCCCCCCCCTACCAAGTTGTATAACAGCATAGTGGATATAAGAATGGGTTATAAGGGAGAGGTACCAGGAGGACACTGTAACGTGGACTACAAAAGACATCCATACACGATACCTACGTAGATGTCACATGATCACCTCTCCACATTTGGTGAAGTTGATTGAATCGGGAAAGAAACTCCATTGCAATACAAAACAGCCATAATAAAGAGCATCTGCCCAAAGTAAAATCTCATAGTGGTCCTCTGTGGTTCAGTTGGTAGAGCATGTCGCTAACAACGCTTAGGTTGTGGGTTTGATTCCCGCAGGGACCGTATATACCGAAAAATGTATGCACTCACTGTAATGTAAGTTGCTTTGGATAAAAGTGTCAGCTAAATGGCATTATTATATTATTTAAATATACAAGTACTGAGTTGTTATGTTGATTTAATTAATAGCCTATTATTACATTATTATTCATAATATGTATTATTATTGTTATTTTATATTCTAGAAATATTGTTGTCACTATTGTCGTTGTTGTTGTTGTTGTTATCATATTCCCACTACTACTATTATTTTCTTAACATTCACTATTATCATCATTCATATTATTACACTATCATAATACATAATTGATTAACTTGAATAGAAATACAAATCTATAAAACTGTCATTGTAAGATAACTTGGGAAGGCTATAGGGGCATCCATGTCAATGTTATTCTGATAACCACCTGGACTTTGGCTAATTTTAAAGACATAGAGACCAACACCTGTGCCTGAAACCACTAAGGCCTTCGTAGACATTGAGAAACGAAAACATACATATGTCCATCAATCTATTTTGTAATGTTTCCCTGGGCACTATCTGTATGTGATATGTGCGGACATAGCCTAATACTTCCATGACACGGCGTGAGGAACGTGTATCCGATAGTCCTATAGCCTTCGTTTCACAAAAATATATCCTACTCGTTTCAACTTCTAAAAGTTATACAACTCACCGGAAATGTAACTGTTTTTTTAAATGTCCCAAAACATATGCCTTTGCATAACTGTGGGGTTTTCATCTAGGCCTATACAAGGGGCCTAATATAAACAGGCTTGGTGTGATGTTTGCTGGAAACTGAAACCTGAAGGCCCTATCTGAAATTTAGTGCTTATTAATTGAGTGGATAGAATTTGGCGCGTTTCTGCGAAAAGCATCCGATTCAATCTCAAAACCCACCAAACACACTTCCTTTTTCATCTTTGCCGTCTGCAGCACTCAAATGAGAAAACTGTCAAGAGCGGTGATTTGTGCTAACTAGCTATCGATCGCACCCGAACGGCATGCGTTTTGTGCTTGCAGGGAGGGGGATTGAAGGGAGGAGAGAGGAGAAATGTGCGGAGACAGTGCAAGGGAGAGAGTAGACAAATACCATAGCAAAATTGAAGTGACCGAGAAGGAGCCATGTTGCTGTGCATTTGATGTGGAATATTAAGTAGGGCATTCTGTATCAGACAAATGTAAGTCTTGAAAAAAAAATGAACCAATGAGAAAGCGATATAGAATGAATGTGGGTAGTCTGGCTGACTGCTATGCCTCTTAAACAATGCGCCTTGACTCTGGATTCCGTGCTCTGCGCCCCCTCCCCTCTCTGCTCCCGCAGTTAGCCAGAACAAAGGGACACTGAATATGCGCTGGGGGCTACCTATTCACGTGAGAGAAGGCGTTTCGGTGGCTCGTCTCCGGCCGTGGCGATTCAATTATGCGCGTCTCACCGCGACCCAACGCCTTTTGCAGCAATTGACTACCATTTCTGTCTATAGCTTTTGTAATATCAAGAGACACAGAGAGAGAGGCAGAGAGAGAGAGAGAGAGAGAGAGAGAGAGAGAGAGAGAGAGAGAGAGAGAGAGAGAGAGAGAGAGAGAGAGAGAGAGAGAGCGAGAGAGAGCGAGAGAGAGCGAGCGAGAGAGAGAGAGAGAGAGAGAACGCCTCTCAAGAAATGCAAGAAATAAGGGAACACAAGGCTACAATTTCATTAAACATTTTGAAAGGTCTATCTATTCAAAATATAATAATAAATAAGTATTATTTTAACAAATGTTGGTATTGTTTGATGAGCAGTCACCACAGCAAAGTTTCTTTAGTTTAGGGATGAACTTTATGACAATAGCCGACAATAATATCAGACTCAAGCTTTAATATAAGAAGAGGTTACTAACAATAGTAATAATATAAACAATTATTGTTTGCCTATTATTATTATTATTATTAGTAGTAGTAGTATATGTATCATTGTTGTTGTTGTTATTCATATTAATATTATTATTATTACTACTACTACACGTCTCCCTCTGTCAGAATATATTACCAACACTTTCGCTCATGACCAAGAACACGCAAAACGTCTATAGGCCTACAACCGGGAATGGGTTAATGTGTTGTTTCATATCAAATGTGGATTTTAACTGTTTTCATCGCTGATGTAAAATTGAGTCACTAACACCAAAATTGTAAAATTGTTAAAAATAATAATATATATATTTTAAAAAACACACAAAAAAAACATTAGTATCTGATGTCCACCTTCGTTTAGGCTTACCTGTTAATTATAACATTTCATTACTCGTCTTCCTATTATAATGATTATATTATTAGCATGTAATTGTTATTATAATTAATCTTATTATGTATAATATTAATAGCAATAATTAATGAATTAATAATTTGTGCAAATAGTTTTTAAGTTACATTTGGAGATGGATGCAGACCTCCAACTGCCATGACACATTGTCTATTGTTTTGGGAAACTAAATATTATAAATAAAAGCTGAAATGGACTTTAGTTTTGCCATGTGCTTTCCAAACCTCTCCGATCTAAAAAATCTAACCACTCTCCACTCCGTATTATCCGGTGGTAGTAATAACAAAAACAAACAGATATAAAGAGAACTAAGGGAAACCCCGCAGCGAAAACGCATCTCCTCAAAAACCTATTAATCTTCTTAGTGTCGTTGTTCACCCTGAAAACCGAGATAAAGAACCACAGGAAATGTTTACTTTTCTCGGGCTGTTCGTCTGAAGTTGCTTCAAGAATCCATAAAACTCACCATAAGAAGAAACAAAGTAAGGACTTTCAAGCATAAACATGCCAAATACTGTAAATGTCGACAAAACATTTTCCTGATCCTTATCACAATTACATTTTAATTGTTTAATTTAGCGGATAGTATTGGCTTCGTCCAACAAACAAAGCACAAGTAAAATTCGGAAAATGGATTTTTCCTTTCTAAACATTTTGAATTTGATTGAATAGATTCCACAGTCTTCTAAAACTATGTGAACATATAGCATTTCAATACACACGATTGGAAGTTAACAAACCACCCCTTGTTCTACAATTCTCCGCTCACCGTCAGTGGAGAAGGGATCTTTTGCGTGTCCCCATTCAAATATGTTTTTCCTATCGTCCATACTTTTAAAAAATGTTGGACACAACCACAATTCAAGAAACTATATTAAGACCTTGCTGACTACTATTAGTCCAGTTTTCATACAATTTCTGCTCATGATATGAAACATCCCTATGTGCTGAAAAATAAGCATGAGTTGAGATTGCATCAGAGAGCGTGAGACAGAGAGCGTGAGACAGAGAGAGAGAGAGAGAGAGAGAGAGAGAGAGATACAGAGAGACAGAGAGAAATCTAGCAAAAATCACAAACTGCAAGTTTACCCATATGATTGTACATCTTATTCAATTACCTTCTTTGTTGTTATTCTGGCTCTTTGTTTTTTCCCAGTGTGCCATGGCCTTGTCATCCTCTGGCCCATCCATCATGGCCTTGTCGCTGGGCACGTACCAGGTGGCGTGCTGCTCTGCCATGAGGGTGTCAAGGTCAATAGTGCCCATTGAGCCCTTCCCAGCATCCGGGCTGCAGCTTGCCAGCTCATTGTCACCGTTCTGAGAGGGACAGTCACCACTCTTTTTGCCATTCTTCATGGCCAGAGGTTGGTCCTCTGAGATGCTGAATTGCTGCCGTTGTAACTGAATCTGAGCCTGCAGTATCTCCAGAGGATGTATGTCATCCTGGCCAGAGGTGCTTGATGGGGTGCGTACCTGCTCCATCCCAGGTGTGCCTGGGTGACCAACTCCGTTGCCCCCTGCGCCCCCACCAGCACCCAGTCCATAGCTGTCTGGTGTCGAGGTAGTGTGATTAGTGATGCCCATGGTAAGGGGCTTCTGTCCATTCATCAGCCCGTGTTCACCCCTCTGCAACTTGGGTGAGCCGGTTATCAGCGGGCTGCGGCTGGGCTTCGAGGCAGGGGCACCCCCTGCGTCTGAGCTAGAGGACACTTCATCCTCATTGCCATAGTGCGTGCTGACATCATCAGGGAAGTCCACACGCGGTGAGCTACTGTTAGACTTGGTGACACTCTGAATCCCACTGTCCAGAGAAGACATCAGGTCTGCCTGATCCCCCAACATCAGGTCACCTCCCTTTCCCCAGGAAGGGGAAGGGAGGGGTTTCTCATGGGGTGTTCCCCCACCCCTCTCCCCAACGCCAGCTGAAGGGGCTTGCTGGCCTGGACTTACAACAGGGTTACCGCTGTCAGAGGAAAAAAAAACACCAGGGCTCACATGGCCGCTGTCCCTTTTTCTCCTCCCTCTCCCTCTCCCATTCCCTGTTGCTGCTTTCCCCTCATTGCATGGGGTAGCGTCCATGTTGTAATTTGGGGAGAGGGCACTGGCTTCCCCCTGCACCGTCTGGTTTTGACCTGCAGGCTTAATGTTGCTATTCCCGGTGCCAGGCATCTGGCTGTTCTGGGAAGTGCCGCTCTGAAAATATTCAGGACCAGCACTGCCAGTCCCGTTAGCTGTGCTGCTATTAATGTCCTGCTCTGTCTGACTCAGTTTTCGCTTGCCCTCATTTTGGTTCTTCTTGTTGAACGTTACGTTTAGGTTGGGGGCCCCTAGGCTGGCGATCATGTTCTGGCAGGCCGTAGATAGTGCCGCTAGGCAGCTTTGCCCAAAAACATTGTCTTTAGTGCTGGTTTTGCTAAAGTTCCCCAAGGAAAGAGCCCCAAGCTTACTCACTGAGGACCGCTGGCCTGGGGGAAACTCAGACTGAGAGGGGTAGTTCCCTGGAGAGGTGTTTACCCCCTGGGGATTGCTATGGGGTGCCCCCTGACGGTTAGCCCCTCCATAAGGAAACGTTGGTTGAGCTCCCATGGGAGGTGCGGGGAAGTCGGCTGGCCGCCTCTCTGCTGGTGCGTTGGGGTGTCCTACCCCGGCTCCAGGGGACTGCATCTGCGAGAGGTTGCCCATGTTGCCACCGAACTGCGAGTGCATGCCAGGGGAATGGAGGGCCTGTACATGCCCGTCTCCAGGTATCCGCATTGGCTCCTGCATGCCCATCCCATTCATCCCCGGCCTGAACATCATACCAGCTCCATTTTGCTGTAGCCCCATTTCATGGGCCCCTGCCTCCCCACGCCGTGACATTATCTCTCCTGGTGGGTGGGACCCGGGGAACCAGGCATTCTCCTGAGTTATATGAGGGTTTTGCCCCTCAAAGTTGGGCATCCTGCCCCCATTCTCCCTGTCAAAGTTGGGCTGGGGCATGCTACCCACTGGGCCTCCATGAACCATAGGGCCCTGAGGGACGTCGCCGTGGTGACCCAGCTGCTGCAGACTGGGCTGCCTCATTCTCTGCTGCTGGTTCCGAGAGGCCATCTGCTTGATCATCATGGCTGCATTCTGTCGCTGCTGCAGAGACTGTTGTTCAGGCCCCGCATGCTGAAGTGGACCTGGGGGGAAACCGTCTGTTACAGGTGGGTTGAACTCACCCGGTAGACCAGGGTAGGCTGAAGGAGAGAGGTGGTTTTCCAAGCCCTGTGCATTGTGCATGCCACTACCCCATGTACCACAACCCTCCCCGCCATGTGTGTTTGGGAACTCAAATCTTGGCCTTTTAGCCATGTTCATATAAGGAGAGTCAAAGTGTTGCAGCCTCTGATTCGGAGGTTGTTGGGCAGAGGGAGGGGGAGCTGGCTGTTGCATATTAAACATGGGGTCCCCGTAGGGGTGTAGACCCCTATTTTCCAGTCTGTGAATAGGATATTCAAACTGGTTATGTTGTCCAGGCATCATGACCCCACCATCCAGCATGTTGGGGTTGGAGGATCCCGGCTCAGACTGAGGGGGCCGGGGGAGGCCAGGGGGACATGAGTTCTGTCGTGCTATCAAGCCAGCCTGTTGTTGCTGCTGCATGAGGGGATGTCTAGCATTGACCCCCGGCTCCATTCCCACAGGCATCTTTCGGCCATTCCCAAACCGTTCAAAAAACACTCCATGCTGTGGGGGTGGCTGTGGCTGCTGGGGCTGTGGGGGAGGCTGCCCTTTGGAGATACCCTGCATACCAGGAGTCCGAGCCATGGCAGGGTTTCCAGGGAAACTCCCACCTGCCACCTGCCTTCCAGCCCCAAAGTGAGGCTGTTGAGACTCTGATTCGGAGGGGGAAAATACAGGTACATCAAAATGTCCAGATGGAGGCTCACTAGGGAAATTGTACTCTAATCCCTCCACAGCAGCCTGATTGGGAATCCGCCGAGGCTCTAGACCATGGGTCTCAGAGGAGGAAGAGGAGGAGGAGGGCAGGCCATGGAAGGATGCTGCCCTATTGGGTGACTGGTCCAGGGGTAGACAGGGGGCAGGGACAGCGTGGTTGCCGCTAGGGGGGCCGTGGTGCTGGAAGTCAGGCATATTGCCAGATCTCTGCTGCTGCTGGGAGAAGCCATCCCCTGCCTGGCCCTCAGTGAGCTGCTCAAAGCCCTCTCCAAAGGCCTGCTGGGGCCCCATGCCACTGTTGTTGTAGCCCATCAGCCTGCCACCATGCAGGCAGGACGACCCTGGGTCAGGGCCTCCGAAGCTCCCACTGAAGTGAGGGTGGTGTTGATGGGGATGAGATTGGTGCCCATGGGGATGGCCTTGATGAGGTTGCTGGTTGTTGAAAAATCCATGCATGGGTGCTTGCTGCTGTGGCGGCTGCTGCTGTTGTAGTCCGGCGCCTGCATGCATGTCCGAGTGGCCCCGCGGGTGAAAGCCACCATATTGCTCCCCGTTCATGTTCATATTGAGTCCGAGCATCGGAGGCTCGTTTAAAGGGCCCATGCCCGGCTCCACAGCTCCAGGCGGGCCTCCGGCAAGAAAGCCGGGGCTTTTGTAATGGGAGCTCATGTTCAGTCTTGGCTGGTTTATGTTTCTCTCTGCTTGGCCAGGGTTTCTATTAATCTGGGAACCGAACTGCTCCAGCCCAAACATACTTCCCCGCTATCAATCCCACATGACAGCCAGCTCGCCTGGCATCGGCAGTCTGCTTTAGTCTGTTTTTCCGTCAAAAAAAAATCGAATAGATATGTTTCGAGAAACCTCAATAGGCCAGATATTCGTGTATCTTAAAAAGTGTTCTGATATCAAAAGTATTCAATGAATTTCTCTAGTCACTCACCCAATACGATCTTATAGTGTTTTCCAATCACCTTAGAGTCGTGGCGAAAATAAAAGGATAGATATGCTATGTCCAACGAAGCAAGCAAGTGTCATTATTCGTCCCCGTGTAGGCTATTATACAGGTGGTTGGTTGTATATATTCCTTTAATTTACAAATAATAATAATACAAAAATAAAAAAGTCACTTCGAGGCTATTGCGCGTGACTTCAATGCCATATAATCCAAAGTTTTTACGCACATTTCTTCTTTGCAAACTTGAGAAAACCCGTTCCCTAATATATGGTGACACGGATCATAAGGTTCATCAACATTTAAATGAACATTGGGTCGATCTATTTTCCTCTTCTAATTCATTATTCCAGTTCGTTGTCAAATGTCCCAGGACGACCAGTTTCGGGTGTCTGTTGGAGATCCCATTCTTGAGAGGTAAATCCGCTGGGAAACCTTTGCACAAATAAAAATAAATAAATTGGTGGTGCTTACAATGCAATTATGAAAAGAAACGTCGTTCAATTTCCCTAATACTGCGCTCTTAACAAAAAGAAAAAACATTTGAGTGAAAGTCCGGAGGAGGTGAAATCCAGACCAGTCATGAAGGCTCACTGGAGAACACTTTTACGCAACCTTGTCCCCGAGCCTCGGGCAAACACTACCCGCACTCCACCATCATAAAGTGGCTTGAGAACACATTGTCCACCGGGTCTGGATCACCTGCAATTGCGCAAATTGCGCATGAGGCGTTGAACCTCTTGTCGTCTCTTTCCCCTCACTCTCGCTCGCTCTATAACGCACTCCTTCTGCTCCCGAGTCTGGTGTGGTCTATTCCAGCTGGGAGCGACTCACAGAGAGATCACACTCTAGTCTTGCGCTTGGCGCTGTGTGAGATCAACGCGTTCAGGGAACCAGCAACAAGTTTTGCATTTCTGCAACCAATTCCATCCATGAGGTCTTCGCCAATCGGAGGCTACGGAGAGCTGTGATGGAGGAGGGACCATCTTTTAAGGTCGTCCAAGATGTTGCTCAGAAACAGAGAACTCAAGTAAACGTCAGTGTTGTCTTAAAAGAGTGGCGTCCTCCCCAAGTGTATTCGTGTGCAAGTCAGGTGTGTTATATTGTATTTTTAATGCTCTAAAATAGCTTAAGGCCATTTTCAACTATTTGTATTTTGTTTGAGACCAATCTGTGCTTTAGAGGATATAATAATAGTTGAATGAAATTGCGCCTTTGTGCTCAGGGTATAGGATAAGCCAAATTCTGTTATTTTCTTAATTGTTGATAGAATTGTAGATGTCGGAAATGAATTAACTCTCAATCAAAGGGTGACGGTCTCACAAAAGCTTTGGTTAAACAAATGCCGGGGCACAATCACTGGCCCGGAGTTTGTATTGTCAACGCACTTTAAACAGCAAATTAACATTTCTATTCAGAATAAATGGACCATTACCATAATTCTGTTTACCTTAATGAATTAATTGAATTGAATTAATCATTCAAAGCGCCATTTATCTCCTAGTTTATTGGCATCCGTGAGGGAGGGGGGCAAAGGAAACAAGTCGTCTCTGCGTGTGTAAAACTAGGCTGCTATCGTTCTACACTCATACGTTGTTTAGTTGTTGTCTTTGAGTAAAATATAGATCACATTTGTGTGCATAACATTATTTTCACAAATATAAAATCACGCTCACTGGTCAGTTGTTTGAAATGGACAGCGGTCATTAAATGGACATGTCCATCGTAAACGAGGTGATAATCTTAGATTTAAAGCCTACCGCTGAGAGATAAAATATATCAGTTCAAACGTGTCCCTGACACTAGTGACAATAATGCTCATAGTTTACAACCGTTCCTGTAGAATCTCACGAGTTTTAGGCCTACAAAAAACTGTTTAATTAGTATACATATTTCCCTTCCGATGTAGCCGAACAGTTCAAATTAAATGTCTTCATCTGTGTGTGTGTGTGTGTGTGTGTGTGTGTGTGTGTGTGTGTGTGTGTGTGTGTGTGTGTGTGTGTGTGTGTGTGTGTGTGTGTGTGTGTGTGTGTGTGTGTGTGTGTGTGTGTGTGTGTGTGTGCGTGTGTGTGTGCGTGCATGTGTGCGTGCGTGCGTGTGTGTGTGTGTGTGTGTGTGTGTGTGTGTGTGTGTGTGTGTGTGTGTGTGTGAAGTGGGGGGTGGCGGAGAGAGAGAGAGAGAGAGAGAGAGAGAGAGAGAGAGAGAGAGAGAGAGAGAGAGAGAGAGAGAGAGAGAGAGAGAGAGAGACAGAGACGGAGAGAGAGAGACAGAGACGGAGAGAGAGACAGAGACGGAGAGACAGCGAGAAATCTAGCAAAAATGATTTGGTGGGTTAATACCCATGGACAAAAATCCCCCTTAAAAGATAAATGGCACTGGATCTATTGATCGATAGCAATCTTTTTGTGCTCTAGAATATTTATCCATGTAATCTCAGATGAAAACGTTTTCGCATTTGGGCTGCACATATCTGCAGGAATTACATTTGTACCAACACCCATAGAACGTGCAGATCACGGCAGCAGACTAGACCTTTAATATACCACTCTGGACTGGGCCATGTGGGCAACATAGACTAATGTAACCCATGCAATAGGCTTTACAGAAATATTCTACTTTGTCTAATATTTTACAGGTGAAGTTGTTCTATTGCAGCTTTGAATGCTATGATCTTATAGCCCATATATTCATAAGAGGACAATAGGCAAATATTTGAAGAATATTGTCTATACAATCATGTAAGCAATGAAAAAGAACTGAACAATAGACTGCAATTAATTTAAAATGTATGTTTTTATAACTGCGGTGTATAGCAGCTTGTAGGCTAACATAATTCGTCCATCATAAAAGGCTCGTCTGACAAAATAAAGTAATATTGGAATAGAGAGAGTGTTATTAAATTAAATGAAACAATTGCTTCCTTAGGCGCGCGGGGTTCTAATCAGGCGCTCACAACAGAGAGACTGGCACACGTCAACCCTTTTAATAGAAGAGATTTTGTAATAGCCTACATGGACAGTTCTCTCTCTCTCTCTCTCTCTCTCTCTCTCTCTCTCTCTCTCTCTCTCGGTCTATCTGTCTGTCTGTCTGTCTGTCTGTCTCACACACACACACGCGCGCGCGCGCACGTACGCACACTCGCACACACACACACACACACACACACACACACACACACACGCACGCACGCACGCACGCACGCACGCACGCACGCACGCACACACACACACACACACACACACACACACACACACACACACACACACACACACACACACACACACACACACACACACGTGGACCAACATGTGGATTTCGGTGTTTTCCTTTTGCAACTTAAGAATTGTGATGGGTGATAAGATATTGATTTTGCTGCCTTTTCAGTTGAGGATGTTTTCATTTGTCTTAACCTCCCACACCCTAAGGGCATTTGTGCATGGTCCTCAACACTATGCCTATGTTTGAGTTTTTTCAAAGCTCAATCTGTGTAAAAAAAAAAAAAAAAGAAGAAGAGAAAAAGGCCTATTTGCTCTTAATTAACATTGCACATTTATTGCACGGTTATCCTTGCCGTTAATACTGAAAAACATAACACTCAATGTACGCACAACGGATCCATTCCCACATCTTTCGAGTGTTCGGATCTTGAGATGTCTCTACGGGCCTAGTTCCTCAAGGGGCAAATAAGGAGCGTTTTACTCCTATCAAACAGACACAGTGCCACCTAGCGGTAAACAGGAGGACAAGGTATGGATATATCAACGAGATGTATGAGATGGTGAAGGCAAGAATTAAAATAATCTCAACAATAGTTGTGTTAGCTGCGTTCTCATGCCTTCACATGTATAATCCATAAACGGCTTTCACTTTAATTAATGAGATGATTTTAAATCAGCAAAAAAACACTGGGAGATTGGTGAAA
This sequence comes from Nansenia antarctica, assembly GCF_963989245.1. NCBI lineage: Eukaryota > Metazoa > Chordata > Actinopteri > Argentiniformes > Microstomatidae > Nansenia > Nansenia antarctica. Next base: position 22,017,031 of record NC_137690.1, read on the forward strand.
ATTATGTTTACAAACTTGTTTTGGGGCATGAGAGAGAGAGACAGAGAGAGAGAGAGAGAGAGAGGGAGAGAGAGAGAGAGAGAGAGAGAGAGAGAGAGAGAGAGAGAGAGAGAGAGAGAGAGAGACTGCCTAGCAGGCAGGGGAGTGCTATTAGGTTTCGTGCTCCTTTCGATCATGCCACTCCTCAAACAAAGGCTGCTTTTGTCAGAGGTGAACCCCCTATGAATTCAAGCAAAGACATGTCATTTTACCTTGCTAAATGATTCAGATATTATATCATTAACTCATTTGGAAGTGTTTTCGCAAGAATATTTTTTTCAGGGGAAAGCCCCCTCATCTTACGTTGACGTTTTGCAGACTGAAACATCTCCCACAAACCTGAAATGCATGCCCAACACTTGAGTCAAAGGTTTGTAGGAAATTGTCTCATAATACATTAAATGGCTTAAAAATAGTCTTTGATAGAATTTCATGTGAGAAATGTAACATGCTTAACATGGAAATAGCTTAAATTGCAAACACACCAGGACCAAGTAAATCTTCCCCTTATCAGCCCAACAGTTATAGTATGGTGTGTTGGGCATATGTTGTGGATACCGTCGTAGTGCTCTTATGCTCTTAACATACTCCAGTACATAAACTACTTGAAAATGTAAATTATTAGAAATATGGAATTTGCCTAAAGTAACAGCGGTTGGTGATCAGAAACAAGTCATCCCACTAACATTGTAATGCCTCCACATTTGCCCCTAGTTTGGGTGAAACCCCTTCTTCACAGGTGAGGATGTTCACCTAGCCCATTACACCATGTTATCTCCCTCAAAGCCCCCTGGTGACAACAACATTTTGGTTTTGCATGGTATGGTGTCACGTTTAACAACAGAAATGAACAACTTCTGCTAGTCTTCCTCCATGATGTATTTCCCGGCTAACTGATTAAGCGCTGTATACAGTACTGCACAGTGTTCACCTTTGTTTTGCTTTGCTGATGAGGAAGGTACAGAGGCAGGGAGAGAGTGAGTTCAGAGACAGAATGGACAGACAGGATATGTATAGGGAAAGGACTAGCTCCAGTAAGAGCGTGCAGAAACAGACCCTTCATCAGGCCCTGTCTTCCGCCCAGGGGAGGGGACTGTATGCCAGGGCAGGGGTTATGCACAGAGGGGTGGACAGGCCAGAGGGCTGCCAGGAGTAGGGAAGAGGGGGGGCTGGGTTGCTTGGGGCACACGCCACTGCAGCTGACAGGATGTTATGTGAAGGAGGGGAGCACAAAGAAAGGAGAGATAGACAGGGAGTGAAAGAGCTAGAAAGAAAGAGAGAGAGAGAGGCTGAGAGGGAGATTGGAACAAAAGTGTAAGAAAGAGAAAGTGTAGGGTACTAGTCTAGAGGCTGATCTTGAGGGCTACATGTCTGAGAGTTGGTGTACTGTTGATGATGCATGTATTACTGAGTGAGAGCTTACGGGACAGTGAAATGAGCATCCAGAGATGTTGCTCTCTCTCATAGTATTACCTTGCTGCAGGATTTCTTCACCCACCTCCATCTCTGGAGGGATGGCTGGCCGCACCATCATTAGAGGGCTTTACCCTGGTACACACACCGTCCATGGCTGACTGCATGTCTTTGACCTTGTGTCGTTATAAACATGAGCTTATAGAGCACCTTGGAAGTATTGTCTTCTGTCTTCACAAATGAGAGTTGACTCGCTTCCTACCAGGGCAGAATACCTATTGGGCAATAAACTGCATTTTGAGCATCAGCACATTGTTATGATGGGCGTATGTCTCTGAGTATATCATCAAATAGGGAAGTTGAATCGAATCAGCACTCGTATCATGTTTCAAAAATATAATAGAATTACATGGATAGAGCTACACATTTTTCACATGACCATTCCTACCAAATCTGTGACCAAACACACAGTCATTTAGTATCACAAGCCACTGGCATCGCCCCTTTTCTCCTGAGTTCCTAGTAATGAAGAGCTGTTGCAGAGACTAGCCCATGACAATGGACCATCCTGAGGCTTGTCAGCACTGTCACAATCTTACTCTTTTCTATTGTGATTTAATAGTCAATTTGTCTCAATATGTCCCTCCGTAAGACAAGATAGCAGAAGTGACTGTCCCTCCACAACCCTTAATTCATGGTGTTAACACAGCTCTTCCTCATATAGACATATATTACCAAGGGGGGACGCCCAAAGAGACAGTTCCTTCCCGTTTTAGGGACAGAGTCCTGTGCAGTGGGGATCTGTGTGGCAGAGCCTCTTTTCTCTGTCCTCCACGGGCCTGTCACTCAGCTGGGCCATCTCAGCAAACAGGGTCAGGAGGGTTAAGCAGCATCTGTCATCCAGGGGAACGCCATTGTGCAAAGGAGGGAGGAGGGGAGAGATCCCCGGCTGTCTAACGGGTCCCCACCTCTTCCACCTCTCCCAGCACAACAGGAAGGCCTCTGGAGAATCTTTGGGGCTAGGCTCCGCCCAGCTCGGAAGATGAGGAAACACTCTGACATCATTGCCATCGAACAGAGGCCAAAAATAACTCCCCACCCCTTGAAGACCTGTGGCCCTTGCACAAATCCGGCCCCAGGGGGGTCACACGAACAGGGCATGCAGAGACTAAGCCAGTAGTTAAAGGCTCACCCTGCCTCTTCCTCCTGAACACAGACAGGCACTCACCCCCATATCTGGAGACATGGGGAGGGCAATGACACCCCAACCATGTGATGCTACCAGCAGCAATGAGTCTGCATGACACTACAGTGTGGTTGATATACAGTATGTACATATATTCTTTAGGTATTATTCTGTGATTGGAGGTGTATGCTCTGACTATTGGGTGTGGACCAAGTATCCAAAGTTTGGGACAAGACGTTCTAATTGCTGATCAACCATAGTCCTTCCTGTAACAACTTTGACCTCTGTGTTCTGGAGTATGCTGTTTGTCTGTTATGAATGTACAGTATGTGTCTGCTGCCAGTAGCAATCCTAATTCCCTGTTTGAAGAGTGGGGCTACATCTTTCTACATGTGCTCTCTGAGCCGGGCATTTTACAGGCAGTGTGTGGGTGACTCTGCCCATCTCCCATTTTAGAAACAGTATTATTTGCCTGTTCTGGTGTAGATATGACTTGTTTCCGTCCACCGGGCGCATGTGACCATTCTCCTCAAACAAGAATGAAATAGCGGATATCTCAGCCGGCAGACTGGCTGCTCTTCCTGCTCTCTAGCACAGATTCCGTTGTTGTTGTTTGACACGTGTGACCTCCAGGAGACGGATGCGCCTGTCTATTCTAGAGTCAGAAATACACTCTCCTAAACTTTAAAGGGGGAATCTGGGATTAGTACATCCATTTTTGAATGATACATATTGCCATTGATTTCCAACTTCCATATATACAGATGAAACCTACCATGCGTATTATCCGCATCTTAGATATACTGTATCATACCAATATATAAAAGAGGTGAATAAGAGGAGATGCGTATGTCTGTGTTACTGGTCTATCCTCTCTGTGGACCAGCCATTTGAGGAGTGTTGGCAGACTGTCAGTCGCTGGAGGAGTTGGAGAGAACCTTATGGAAACTGCACCTCATGATATGTGTGGTGTGTGATGTATTGTGACATTCAGGGGCTTTTAGCTGCCACTGGCAAGACTACAGGGTGTGCACAGAGAGAGAACTGTGTGTGTGTGTGGTATGGGAAAGAGGGGGGCATTGACATCTTCTAGGCTGGCCCATCAGCAGTATGGGTATGAGGAGAATATGGGTCAAGGGAGGCAGCCTGGTTTGCGCGATCCATCAGCAGACGGGCTGTTTCACAAAGCACGCACGCACACACACACACACGCACACACGCACACACACAGCTAGTTTAAAAAAAGGTGGAAGGCATGCACAAAAGGAGAGTAAATGGAAATTTATTGGATATTTAGATACACTGTAGACTTCTCATAACAGAAAATTTACAGAGAAGGCACAACAAATAACATCATTCATTCACTAGCATATCCCCTGAATTTCAATAGATGATCAGAAACATTTAAAAGCATATTTGATCTTATATCAGTTTAATAGTAGTAGATTTCTTAAATCATGATCACTATAGTTTTTCTTGTAAAGACTACCTCCCCTCTGCCCCTTCCCAACATCATTGTCTCTACAGATAGTAAACCATTGTCTCCTGTGACATGAGGGTTGGGTTGCATTCAGGAGGTTTCTTCATACTAGGTTTTCTATGCAATATAAGGCAGAGGCCATAGAAACAGACCTTCATACACTGATCATAATGAGAGTACACTCTTTGAGACGGACAGTTTCTTTGACTGCATTCTCTCATTGATGGGAAACTGGACTTAACCAGTCCAATCAAAGCCTTGACTTTCCACATTGTGTCAACCACTGACATAATTGAATGGGAAAGACATTGCTCTCTCAACAGCAAAAACTACTCAATGTGTGTGACTGATTCTAAACAGAATTCTCTAAGCGTGCATGATATTTCCACTCAGATACGAAGTGCGGGCAGCTCAGTTTGCCCATCCCATCTCATACTCAGCTAGACATCTGAACAGCCTAACTGCTGGAGGGTCAGTATTGCAATATTGTCCATGGGAGGTGAGTGACTACTGAAGGGCAAGTGCTGAATGCATGTAAACGGATGATATCACAGAGATCCATTCATACTCTTTGGGTGAGCAATAAACCCCATCACTGAGAAAGTTCACACATTTCCCTGTGAGGCTTACGAAATATAAAAATATACCATTAAGAATCTAAGCTCTTCATAAAAATATTCCATCCGTTACGGCTGCAAGAATGTCGGTTGATTTTTTTTTTAAAAAGGAAAAGGCAGAACTGCTTACTTGAATGGCAAGTTACACAAGCTGAATGAAATGAAATGCACACACTCACACGAGAAGCTCTCATGCACACACTGGCACGCAACAGCAGCATTCAAACATTAGGCAACAGCCACTGACTGACTGGAGATCAGTTCTAAACTAAAACAGTATCACTGCAGGTAGGCACCACACCAGAGCCCAGTGCCACAAGAACTTTGAGACGATAAAACATTTAAGGCAATGAGGAGTTTGAAGCAGGGGCATGCCTCTCCCATCCTCCGAGGCTACAGTAGATGTGCTGGTTCTAATGGCTGCTACTGACTCATCTGATTTCTTAAGTGGCTTCTAGTCTTATGTAGACCAAGTAAAGGCTGACACAAAGGAAACCAGGTGATACTTGGCCAAACAAGAAGATGTCAGTGGAGCGTCTACAACCTCAAGGCAACGAAAGAAAACCATGCAAACCAATCAAGCCTTGCCATCTATCCCCTGTGTAAAATGGATGAATACCCTGCTTATCAGTCCCAGTGTAGGACAGGTACCAGAGTGGACCAGGGAGGTGTGGCTGTGTAGGAGGTAGAGCAGTGGCAGACTGACTGAGTGGAGGTTCAGTATGTGGAGGTAAGGAGCAGTTGCAGCTGGTGCTGACTGGGTAGGGAGGCTGCTCTGACTCCTGTAAACAGACCCAATCAGACTCAGACACAGACAGACAGACAGACAGACAGACGATATGGATGGAGGGTCTAGCGTGTCTACCTGCTGCTCTGCTCAGCAGGATACAACCAGCATGAGAACACTACCTCTAGAGAACCCAGGGCGTAGGACAGGCTGCAGGTGAACACTACCTCTAGAGAACCCAGGGAGTAAGGCAGGCTTCAGGGGAGGGTGGGGTGAGCAGAGAAGTGCGTGACAGAAACTGGAGGGGTGTAGCACCATCTGTGACTGTTTTTCAATGTGGTTTCTCTCTGGGGACATCCGCTAGGGCGGAGGAGGAGCAGAGCAAGACTGTGTGGAGGATGCAGAGTGTGGGAAAAACAAGTGAGAGCTCCAAACCCTACTTCCTTCAGTGGAAGGAGCCTGCACGGATCTGCCTAGCAAGAGCTTCGTAAGACATCAGTCACCGCCGAGGCATCCACACCTGCATGTGTGTGCGTGCGTTCGCTTGTGCGTGTTTGTGCTCATGCTCGTGTGTGTACAGAGTGTACCGGGTGTACAGTATGTGTTTGTGTTCATTTGCATGGGAGTGAGAGTTGGAATACGTGTGTGGACATGATTGTCAGCGTGTTAATAAGATGTGGTGCGGTGGGAGGGGAGAGAGATTACGGTGGCGGAGGCGCCAAGGGTGTCAGTAATCTCTTAATGAACGCTGTAGCAGGAAGGGACATGAATATGAAGAACAAACTGACAGGCTCTCGCCAGCTAATGGAAACCACCGAGATATGTACAGCTAAAAGAGGGGGGGGGGGGGGGGACAAACACTAAGGAGAGAGGCCGAGGAGGACCGTGTCCTAAGAGGAATGATCTGGAGATAACGTTCAAGAATACAAAGGAAAACAAAAAATGGAACGAGGTGACTACAGACTACAATGGAGGAAAAATCCTCTCAGATTGGAATAACAAAAGTACTTGGTCCAACACCTGCTGTAATGGAATCATGCCAATTAATCACGTCGAAAAATTATTCACCTCTGTTCACAAACAGTCCTTTAACCATCTAGCTGTCCATCCAGAGGACGAGTTTCAATAACATGGTGGAGATAGCTGGCCTTACCGAGCCCAGGAGATCAAGATTACCTGGAGGCTTTATCAACTGGGGTTGTGTCACTTTCTAGAAATCAATTACTCTGTGGACAGAATGTCTATGATTGGGTACAGGTCAGGGACCTGCTCTATTCATCCATTGTAGCAGACTCCTCTTCCACGTCCTGAATCAGTAAGGTAAAAAGGTTGCACACAGGGATCTCGCTTCGCATTCTTCATCATCATCATCATCATCTTCTTCTTCTTCTTCCTCGTCGTTGTTCTTGTTGTCCTTCTCAGACTCATTCGTCATTGGCAGCACTGGTTCCTCGTACTGGGCCCTGTTTACGAAGCTGGGGAAAGGAGGGGGGGGGTGAATGGGTAGAGGAGGAGGAAATAAATACAATTATTAGATGTACTGAGACAAAAACACGTGGGGGCAGGTTCTGCGGGAGCATGCGTCAACAAGTGGAATTCTGCAGAGGGTTACTGTGAAAGAGGCTGTAGTGTAGATCTCAGTGAGTACTGTAGTGTGTTCTCAGCCACATACCTTCAGTCAGTTTATTGAGCAATATTAAAGTCAAATAAAGCTCTGAATAGCTTCGCTATTCTTTCTTGGAGCCCGCAATAAGATCATCTTCGTAGAAATCGTAGCACATTTTCCTTGACAAAACTGGGTTAGGCCCTAGTTTCTCCAAGAAAATATTGCAATTTTTTTTTTCTTATCAATACCCTCGTTTGTCTTCTGGGTAGATAAATGGATAGGTTTCAGGTCCTTCACACCCTATGGCTGGCGGCTTTAGAAAGTCAATTAGTGGTGGAATCTGATAGCAGAATAGCGTAATGGAACAGTTTGAGCAAACAGTGGCCCTAAACAGTGGAATGGACAGATCTGATGAAATGGCATGAGGATTCATCCAACCACTTCTCCATCCTTTCTTGCCTCCCTCCCTTTTTCCCCTCAATCACAGCACAGACTCCTTTTCAACTGCAGAATTCCATTTGTATGTTAATGAGGTAGAGGGAGCCATCTTGAAGGTTTTTTTTTCTCTCCTGCCCTCCATCCCGAGCAGCTCCTCCCCTCCCCCGTCCCCCTAACACCAGTGTTAGCACACAAGCAGACAGACAGGCCCGTTAGTACATCATCTCTAAAACATGGTGTCTCACACTCACCCAGTGCGGTCCTACCACACAACGTCGACAAACCACAGCTACCTATCATCGCTGCAGTACATCACCACTGTTGGGAACCTTCAGCCTTGTCTTCCTGAATCACCTGCTCCAGTTGCTACATAGGTTGAGTTGAACCTTCTACATGGGCATATTGTTTGAGGAATTGGTATGGAGCTCAAAAAGACTGAGGCTTGCTACTAGAAGGTCTTTCATATGGGTGCTGTCTAGGGATGGGACGATTATCGTGTTTATCGTTAATCGCGATAAAAACACCCGCGATAACTTTATCCCGGAGAATTTTAATTAGTTGAATAATCGTCATAATCGTTTTTTTTATTTTTTAAAAAAATTATTTTTAAATGACTGGACTTTTTAAATAGGCACTACATTTTATAAACACTGCTTTGTCTGACTGGTGGTCCCCAGCTGATGACCCAGTTAGGCCCACATAGGTGTTCAGTGAGGTGTCACAGCACACCTGTTCTAAAGGCACTGTTGGAGGTGCGTCAGGCAGCAATGCCCAGCAGGAGTACCATCACCTGTATCATGATTTGATCTGTCTGTTTTTATTGTATGTATTAATGTATGTGACCTATGTGTGTTTTTTTTGTTGTTGTTAATATTTTTATTGAGTTTCACAGAGACATGTACACAACAGGAAATAACAACAACAACTAGTATCCGTGGGGGAGGTTATTGTCCCATTAATAGTAGAAAACTAGTTTTGCACTTTGTTATGCAGTACATTGTCCATAAACAATAACAGAAAATTTTCTTTCTCTTTTTTTTTACAAACAAAAAACAAAGACAAACAAAACAAAACAAAAACAAAAAAACAGGGGGGGAGGAGGCCATGTCACATATCAGAAATAAACAGAAAAGAAAATGACAACAAATGCCATAATATATGGGGGGATCACCCCCATCCTCCGTCCTCCATGGACAGCATCCATGTCTTACAGTCCTAAACACAGCGGCAGCACAACACCAGCACAGTAAATAATATTGTGACCCATACATTGTAGATCTGTTACACATTAGTCTTGTGTACTTTCTTGAGTGTAATCCACCAAACCTTTCATTACAATGGCAGCCAGTCTGGTACCAATATAATCTAAGAACGGAGACCAAATCTTATAGAATGTCTTTATCTTACACTTATGTCAGATATTCCATAGGAATCATATCAAGAATTACCTTGTGCCATCCAGCTATTGTAGGCGGTTTGCAGTCTATCCATTTCAGCAATATATTTTTCCTTGCACAAAAAGTGAGGATACACAGAAGTCTTTTGGAATGCATACTTTTAAGTTGTTTGTCTGGTAACCCAAACAATAGACACATGGGGTCCTTATCCAATGTAACATCTAGAATTAGATGAATTTTATCCACTATACCTTTCCAGTAATCATCTATATATCTACAAGTCCAAACACAATGAACAAAGCTCCCAACCTCGGTAATACACTTTGTACACATTTCCGATTTGTTATGATCCATTTTATGTCTAAGTTGGGGAGTAATCTGCAAACGTTGTAGTAGTCTAAATTGCGTTTCCTTCGTCCTATTACAGATTGAGATGTCGTTTGCCGATTGCCATATTAGTGACCAAGTTGCTGCATCAGTATTAATGTTCAGGTCATTATTCCAGTCTTTGGGCGTAAATGCAGGTTTGCCTTTATCATATTTCGAAAGTGCTCTATACCCAAGCCCCAGAATGCCTCTCGTCTTTCCAGCAGAGACTATCTCCTCCAGCGGAGAGGGTTGGTGACAGAGGCCAGTGTCTTTTTGGCTATTTAAAAAACTTCGTATCTGAAGGTATCTGAAAAACTCATTTCGTGGTAGGTCATATTTCTTACATAATTGGTCAAATGAAAGTAGTATTTCCGTATCATATAAATGTCCGATAGTAACCATCCCTTTGCTGTCCCACCGCTTGAAACCCCTATCCGTGGCACCAGGGGAGAAGTCTATGTTGCCCCAAACTGGCGAGAGGGAGGATGTAATAATCGTATGTTATAAATAAATAGTAATATAATTGAGATTTCTCACATGAGCCGCGCGCGAATATCCTCACAGAAATTTGTCTCGCGCGATTGTTCAGCCTGCATGGGTAACGTGACTGTCAAGTCAGCCTTGTCAGTCAGTCACTAACGTATGCTAGCCTTCTCACCATGGCTGCATCGGCCCCGTGTCCATTGCCTCACCTTTCCAGGGTTGCACGCAGGCTTCTATGCATACCTGCAACTAGTGTTCCTTCAGAGAGAGTGTTTAGTGCCAGTGGGCACATACTCACTCACACCTCTCCGAGCACAGCTAAAGGCAGAAAAAGTGAACATTTTGTTGACATTTTTGCACTTTAACCTATCTTGAAGCTTTCAAGTCTCTAAGCCACAAGGCTAGCACTCAGTTTGATGACAGAAAAGTGTCAGTGTTCAAGTTTTGTTTGACAGTATTTTTTTCCTTTATTTATGCAGTGATACCTTATAATTTATCATTACCTTATTTAAGATTTTATTAAAGATTTTTATTTTTGTCAAGATGTTTTTAAAATGATGTTAATGTTATTAACATGATTCAATAAAAATACAACAAAATCTAAGTTAAAGTGATTACAGTGTGTTTTATTGGCATTCTAAAAAAAAGTTTTTTTTTTTTTTTTTTTTTTTAAATTCTCGCGATAATATCGTGGATCGCGATTATTTTGCCCACGATAATCGTGACATGACATTTTCTAATCGTCCCACCCCTAGTGCTGTCCTCTCGAGACCTACAGTATACTGGCACACTGTGACCCTGCCGACCTCTCAGCTCAGAGGCACAGGCCAAGCAATGCTCCATGCCGAAGGCTGCTTTGATGGCACCCGCCTGTTTACTTACTCCAGGGGGAAATGGGAAACACATGCGGGATTGGGCGAGATGTAAGGGGAAAAACAGAGCACTGAATACTCAGTGTTGGGGCCAGGCCAGGAATGCTTGAGCCTGGCCCACTTTGGCCAGTCCGGCCTGGATTCCTCCTTTTTTTCTCCATGTACGGCCAAAAGCTCTCGGTTTGATATTGAGTGGGGCCAGGAGGGAGTGAACGGTAGGGCCTTACTGAGAATGCGATCCACAGACATGAGAGAACAGCAGTGCCAGAGAGGGCTGTTCTTTGTTCTAGCCCTCATATTCTCCATGGCGGTTCTTTGGACTACAGATACAAGGCCAGCGTAGGATTTTTCGTCTGACTGCCTGCCATCTCTTTTTAAAAACAGGCTCGTTTCGGTTCTAAGAACAGGCTGCACAGATGTCTAGACTCACATGGGGAGATTGAGTGGGCACTCACACTCACACACAACAAGGCAGGGAGTTTCTCGCTGCGTCAGCGATACACTTAACGATCTGGCAAATGCTTCATATTTCTCTGAGATCTGGTGTTATTGATTAACTAATTCAGATAGAGTTATGGACGTGACAGGAACACTCTCTCCTCCTCTCCTCTCCTCTCCCCCCCCCCCCCCACACACACATAGTGGGGAATAAAATCCTCTTGTACTCCAACAACACCACTGTATGGAGTGAAAGCAGTGTAGCCATGCAGCATAACCCCAGAAGAAATAGAAAGGGAGACAAGGAATCCATGAGTGTGACATGGCCTCAGGCAACTAGACCCCTCCAGCAGTTACACAGCCTCCCTCAGACTTACGCATGGTGCAGCTAATCGTCTGCAGCCTTCGTGCCTCTCACAGAGCCTTTTTTACGCATCTAAAAGCAAAATGGTAGAATCAGGAAGCCTGTTTTAGGCAGAGTTAAAGTTTGGGAGCAGGGGAAAGCGGCCAGGGTTCCCACTCAAATTCAATGTTCAATATCCATGAGTTAATTATTTCTCAAGGATGAAAGTGTGGATTGCTTAATGATAATTACACATTTCAGGTAGTCAAAAATGTCTGACTACAATCTTGACTATTCTGAAATGAATTGTTAAAATGAGTGCTGTGTGTGTATAAACATTTGTGACGGCAGGGTGAACAAGTCGGCAACCGCAACCGCAATGTAATGGATTCAGTGAGTAATCCCCACTACTACCTGGTTAACTATAACAACTAGGTAGTAGTGGGGATTACTCACCGAATCCATTGCATTGCAATATTTTGGTTTGACTAGCGAGTGTCTCATTGATTTTCAAGAACGTTGACATTTATTAAAAATTCTCAGAATAAAAGTCGGAACATTTGGTCAGTTGCCGACTTTCACCAGCTGCCTTCACATTTTGCATTTGAACAATACTTTAGCTAACATACCGGTAGTTTTTTTTTTTTTTTTTTAAAGGATGATGTCTTAAAAATATTTATAATATTGTAAAAATATTTTAATGACTAAGGACAGTGGGAACCCTATGACGTGTTAGTGGGGAATTGACTGAGAGAAAGGCAAAGGGGCAGAGAAAGGCAGGAATGTAGAATTACACATGGTCAAATCAAACATGGAAATGAGTGAGTGGGTGGCTACAGAAACCTCAATATCTCTACACCTTTGTAAACAATGGCCAAACAGATCTTCTCTCTTAGTAATCATGATTGGGAGTAGCAGATTTGCTTCAAAGCATCTCGGGTAAGGAACCTCTGTCTTCACCCACTCTCTCAGACAGCAACATTTTCAGAGAAAACAGAAATGTCATTTTTGTAAAACGTTATTACAACTAGCAGTGAAAAGACAGTATGAAAAAAATATGTATACATGATTTATCAAAGAAATGATCAAAGAAAAGCAAGACCATGCACAAAGAACTCTAGAAATGTAATAGTAGGGCAAAATGGCAAAGAAAATAAATAAATGAAATGGAGCAGGTTATGAAGTAGATCAGGATTAGCCAGTGATTCATTTATTTTTTGATTGGAAATTTCTTGAAAATAATAAAAATCTGATTTGACAGACTAAAATCTGATTTGATCAGTGCAGTATGAAAACAAGACTGTCCTTCCTTGGACAGAATGTTTTAGGGGTCAACTTAAGCTAATTAAGCACAGACCAAACTGCATAATTTGCGAAGAAAAAAAACCTCGTAAAAACTACCAAGACTATCCTGATGTCTCTTATTCAGTGATCACCTTCTTTCACCGAGAGCCTACACTGCTCATTAGCCAATGGAAGCCTTCTAACCTAGGACAACCCCACGAGGCTAACACTGCAATGCTGCTCTACATACCATTATTTGTAGCCACGGTAACCTTGTAGACAACGCCTGAGACCACACACTCCCACTAGAGTTGAAAGATTTTGGGTGCAAGGATACACCAGTAAGACCTGACTGTGCATCTCTCCTGATGGCAGCTCTGTCCTGACATACGTACCTCCTCAAGCTCCTTCTGGGTCTCCTCCTCCATCCGCCTGATATCCACCATGGTCAGCTCCACCCAGCTGTCAATCCAGCAGAAGAGCTGGCGGTGGAAGTTAGTGAAGATACGCTTCTCTTGCTGGAGGACAGAACAGGATGGGGAGGACATGTGGAGAAAAAGAAAACAGAGAAAGCAGGAAAGAAAACAGAAGTGTCAAATCTTTGTGACGGAATATAATAATGGTAAGTTACACCTCCTATTGTAGTAAGACTCCATCTAGCCTGGTGTGGGTGAGCAACAGAGTCTACTGTCGCCCTCTTTCCTGGTCACCTAGGAGTTCCAGGAGCAGATTTATAAACGCTAACAAGCTCCAATGACTCACTTGCCTACTCTAAGATTGTGATCAATGTTGAGCTGAGAAACTGGCATGCCTTACCTTGTGGATAAAGCTCTCCACCTTGTTCTGCAGGCCCCACCACTTGAACTTGACTGTGACCAGTTTGTAGGCACACATCCTTGGGCAGTCGTTCTTAGCGACCAGCTCCTTCTGTTAGGAGAGGAACACGGTGGGACTCAAACACTGCAGGCAGACTGGCATTCTCAACTAAATCATCCTCCATTAACTCATTTTAATTTGTAGAAATATTTTACAAACTGAGGAGTTGTATGCAAATAAGAAAAGTTTACCCCAACTTTCCAATAAAGGAACACTCAGACAGAAGAACAAAAAACTAAAAAAATAAATAGTTTTGACTAATCTCAGCTGTATTCATACCACTAAAAATGGCATTAATACATAATGCTTTAGAAATGGAGCTTACTGAAATAATGATCAAGCAGAGGATATGCAGTACACGGATAAAAGTCCTCTCTAATCTGTGACACTTTCTAAATCATCCTCAGTTTGCACTCTGTCTCCCTGTGAGCAGGAGGAGAGGGAGGGAGGGAGAGAGCAAAGTGGATAAACTCCAGATGAAGGGACCAATTCTCTACCCCGCGCCCTGACAGCGACACCGTTCCCGACAGGCATGCCTTTGTGGCCGGGGAAGGCAGATAAAAAAACGGAGCTCACACAGCGATAACGGCGTCTCGGCGCAAAGCCGGGGTACATTATTAACACCCAGGACCTGCTCACCCCCAGAACACACACGCTCTCCCTGCCAGAACACCTGTTTAATTAATCACTTCACTCTCGCGGCTGCGTGTCAGGAGAAAATACCACAGACCTGCCACAATCACCTCCATCCCACCACTGTTTGATGCTCTGATCACCGAGGAGGAGAGAGAGAGAGGGGGGAGAGAGGAGGGGGGAAAATGAAAAACATTCTAAATTTGCGGAGGGTTTAGAAAAGTTGTCGCCGCTAAAAGGAGAACTTCACATAAAACGGATCCCACATCAAAACACTTACGGTGACATTTCTTCTCTCCCTCTCTCTTTGCCCTGCTCAAAGAAGCGGGATTTCTCAGAAATACAAAGTGTGCCGATACGAAAGCATGTGTGCATGCAGAGATACACAAGAGTTATATTGCTCCGAGGAGCTGGGAGAAAATTGTCTCTGTTGTCACAAACTGTTTTTTCGGTTCCCAAAAAAGAACGTCTATTTCCATGTCCGAGGCAGGGGGGGGGAAAGTGATCTAATTAAAAACACAAAATAAAAAGTTACACTGCTTTATTCAGACTTTTTCAAGCTGTTTGACAGCCTTTGTTCCCTACGAGTGCTTGGAGCAAAGGAAAACTTTCCCACGGTGAACTCTGAGGGCTCTCTCGCTGTGTAGAGATTCCAACTGTTCTAACCTTAAACCGCCTGATCCGGTGCCTGTTCACAGGGCTGGAGGGGAGGGGTTAGCGGGGAGAGAGCAGTACAACTCCTGACAGTCTCTCTGGATGAGGTACGTTTTCACCACTTCTAACTTACCACCTCCCACTCATTACACTGAACTGTTCCCTGCTCAAAATTCAGAGTGCGCACACACACACATACACACACACACACACACACACACTCACTCCTGGCTGAGTGTGTCTGAGGACACGGGGAGGACTCAGACACGGGGGCTTAATCTGACCTGATCACTTGCGATTTCTATTACGGCCAATTAGAGCAGGGAGAGAGGTGATTTGTCTTCATCAAACTCCAGCCTGCAGCCCTGCCACTCAGCCACCTCCACCCCTCCCGTGCTCGCTCTCTCTCCTGTCTAAGGGGCTGCATCTCACACACTCCAACACCAGCAATACACATTTTACCGTGAGATTTTGTTTTATTTTTTTAATCTCTACTGGACCCTGACGTACGTTCAAGAAATCATTAGCTGGTAGACCAGGATCTGTGCATCTTTTTTTTAACTTCTTCTCCTCCTCCTGTTACTCTGTGTCCTGAACCATTCTGAAAAAAGGACAAGCTCAATCACTCCCTCCCTCCCTCAGTGACACTCAGAGCAGTACCTTCCAGTTGGGTCCCAGGGGCCCTCTCCCAGTCTTAACTGACTTGAACACAGCAGGATCCTCTTCTGCCTTATAGTCCTAGAGAGAAGAGATGAGAACCAATTACACTTTAACACAAGGACACTAACACAATAACAAATAATTGCATTCAATGTAAACAAACTTGTAAATTAGACATGAGTCATAACATAGACAAGGCCCTCTGAGGCCCCCCCCCGTAAGGTCCACCCCCACAACTCAGCACTGCCCCCTGGCAGACCAACTGCCCTGACCACAGGCTGCAGCATCAGGGCAAAGCCCAGGATCTACAGCTACACACTTCCACAGAAAGGTATGCACACATGTATAGACAAGTACACACACACACACACACACACACTTAATGGTCACATCCTCCTCCTCTGGTTGCATTATTCATATTACAGAGCACAGCAAGGGAAGTGCAAAGTCAACTTAATAAAACTGGTGTGGAAAAAAAATAAACAAAACGCCTTTCAAATTACCAACAGCTCAAGGGCTGAGCAATTTTAAATAAATCATGATGCGCCTGCAGCTAAAAGCTGCTTTTCAGGGCTATCGGCCGACAGGAGGGAGCTAAACAAGCAGAAAGAGAAACACACACACACGCGCACACACACACACACACACGCGCACACACACACACACACACACACACACACACACACACACACACACACACACACACACACACACACACACACACACACACACACACACACACACACACACACACACTAATTTGGTCGTTTTAATGCTTAGAGCTCCATCACTATAACAATACACTGTGCTGCACTAATGAGGTCGGTGAATCGATGGTACCATGGCTAAGGAAGAGGAGCTCCTCAGCAAGAAGTGTAAGTGTGAATGTGTTTGTGTGTGTGTGTGTGTGTGTGTGTCAGGGCGTTGTGAGCCTTAATTACACTAACAAACTCATCTGTGCTCCCGGCGCGCCCCAGGCCCTGCAGCTATGCCCGAGGCTCAGGGCTGATAGGGCCCTCAGACACAACACTCTCCTCCAGCAAGGCAAACACGTCCCCCTCGTTAACAACCTACCGCAAACAAACACAACACACTGCTGCTCTGGCAAATAACCAGACACACGGACAGACTCACACTCACGTACACCACTTACCACAGTGAGCTGAGGCAATGCAATGGTAATCCCAATAATAAGTAGCCATTTGAGATTTCATTGAAAATGTACTGTATATTAACAGATGTACACTTTCTTTTATCTTTGAGGGCAAAACCTTACATCTGAAATTCACAGTTAAAAAGATTGAAAACAATTTCAGGGATTCCAACAAGAGGCCATACTGTTTCCAGGTGTAACACACTGGAGAGGTTCTCGCCACCATTTGCCTGGTGGGACACCAAAGATGTGGGATGTGTGTGTGCGTCTCACATTTCAGAAAATGACACTTAGGCCGCATTTACACTGCAGGTCATAATGCCTAGTTCCGATTTTTTGGAACGCCTGCTTACATCTACTTTTAAAAATGACCCATATCCGATTCTTGTGCTTACATTTGCATACACTTGAAACAACACGCATGCGTACATAAGGGTTTGGTTACCGGAAACGAAAGTAAACAGACTGCCGGCACTTGCAATGGACGCAAACGAGACAGTAATTATAATCCAATCCATTGCTTTCCGAAGTATGTTTAGAGGTCTGCAAAACATTGTGCACATTTTAAGGCCGGAGAAGAAAGAGGAGAGCCCTTATTGAAGCCTGGGCGTATGCGACAACGGATGGATGTGTGGATCTGTAAAAGTCCTCAACACTGGCGGGAACATATTGTTGAAACCTTTAACGAGGAACAGTGGGTCAGCAACTTTCGACATTTGTCCATTGTCCTGACCCATCCTCTTCCATTTCAGCTTCACTGTCGTGCTTAATTTTTTAACAGCTGTTGTTTTTTAACAGCTGTTGTTTTTTAACAACGTCAAACGTCATTAAAATGCGTAGACCGTCGTATTTTCAATGACGTGCGAATCGCAATTACAAGGAATGTCCGACCTGTCCGCTTAGATCACAGTGGAAATTACATCAGATTCGTATCAGATGTATTTCCACATGATTTGAGGCCTGAAATGGATCTGAGAATATCAGATTCAATGTGTTGGGGTTTTTTTGTGCTTTTTTACTGCTTACACATTCACGTTACATATCCGATCTGTGCCAAAAATCTGAATTGTGTCACTTCTACCTGGCAGTGTAAATGCGGCCTTAGTATGCAATGGTCCAATCTGTCCACTTGGTGGTGTCCAACACATTTGTATCCAGTGGAAGTGAATAGAGGGGACTCTGCCATGACAAGAGCACCAGGAGGGGAGTACTTACACCCGGGGACACCTGTTCCCTGTCTGCGATGTCAATGGGTACAACCTCCACAGTCTTCCATGTGGACTGGTCCAGCTTGTGCACCTGTCAATTACAACAGGGCATTAGCAACAACACAAACCTACACTCGGATATCTACTTCAAGGCTTGAACTGAGACACTTCACAAAACAGGCATCAATGACATTTACAGTGAGATTATTAGTTATAGTCCATGCATTTCACTCTGCTACAGTATAGGACAGATCCAGGAGGAGGCGCTCACGTTTTCTGACGTTCCCAGGTCAGGTTTGTGCCATGTCTCAATCTTAATGAAGAAGTCATCTTTCAGGTACTCATTCTAGAGAGAGTTTGAAAATCAGTAAGTTAAAAAAATCTCTTATCATTTCACATTTGCATTGGATTTACATCACCAATAATATCCACAAAGGGGACCTTCTTTCTATGTATAGTATTCATTATCTACTCAGTGACGCAATAACCAAAGGCAATAAATCAATAAATTAAAGCATGACGTTTCCCTGCCATTGAATCCCATCAAATCAGTTCATAAAACAGACAAATTGCTCAAAACAAACCAGTACAAATGCATGACAGTATTGGTATAATTGCTACAATCCTTCATAATTGAAACAATATGTTGCCCATTTTACATTTTACATAATTTGACGAACATTCACACAAACATACAGACTCCCAGAGAACAGAGAGCGACACCAGCAGGGTCTCTGCAGGCGACTCACCGTCACAACTGGGCCCGGGTGAAGCATGATGAGGAGAGAACAGACCATTAATACATCATCACAGCCAAGTACACGCATTACATACTCTGCCAAGTAACTCATTATACAAATGCACGCATGTCAACAACAGCATTCTGGCAACAATCAACGCATTTAAAATCGATCAAAATCAGATGGGTAAATATCCAAGAAATGTTTGTCTATAAAAGAACGGAATTGAAATGTGAACATATCAGCTGCCTCAAGGCAACGGGTCTGGTGAGAGTGTGTGTGGAGCAGAGACAGGAGAAGTGCAGGATGCGAATGACTCACTGGTTCGGCAGTAAGGGTACGCATTCCAGGCCTTTTCATGGAAGACCAGGGAGCCTTCAGGAGCTATCATCTTCACAAACCCAGGGACTTTACTGGAGGAGTGGGGGAGAGGAATATGGAGCAGAAAGGATGGAGAGGAAAAAAGAGGACACACACACACACACAGTAATTCATTGACCATAACACACCAGTCTTGCAGGTTTCAGAATGGGATATCCTTGTTTGAGCCTGGAGGCCTCATATCAGGCAGTATAGATAAACTAACACAGGAATGACTACACTGCCACCTGCTGGCAAACTGGTAATGGTGCACAAATTGGTGAAAAGCATACTTTCTGAGATGGGGACTGCATTTCAGAGTTAAATGAAGGGTTAAGATGGAATTGACCACACGCATTAATTGTTGTTTGTGTGTAAGAATATACTGTGTACAGTACCTCTTCAGGTGGTAGATTTTATGTGTATACTGTCCTTTCTCATCCGCCTTCTCGTAGGGTTCATTCTTGAGGACCTCAATGCCTTCACCTCCACCGGTCTCATTTTTGCTGGCCTCGGCTACTGAGAACAACTGTCCCACTTGATACTGAAACACACAATGTTGACACCTTTTAGACTTTTGAAATTATGTTCAAAGAACGTTGTCTTTCACACAAACAATATACTTAGATAGATACATGCTTTTAAGATGCAGGTAAAACAGACAGAAAATCAAGCAAGAATAGTGAATAAACACATCGGTCACGTGGCATCATTGTTGATTGGGAGATGGCAGGCCCATGAGAACCTCAGCAGGGTGACTATTCCTGAGAAGCATTGTGGAAGGGCTGTAATCAAAGTAGGGAGACTAGGGGCAGCTTAGGGGGCACAGACCAACACAGCACTCACTACTAATTGGATCTAATAGGATTAGTGGGGGCAGTGAAAACAGTCTCAGTGGGGGCTCTGGAGGGTCCATAACCCTGTGTGTGTGTGTGTGTGTGAGAGAGAGAGAGAGAGAGAGAGAGAGAGAGAGAGAGAGAGAGACTTTAGTAGCACCCAAGAAAGAGAGTGGTAGACTGACGGCATATGGGAAAGTTGGACCCTTGTGAATAATATGAGGGTTGTGTAATGACTAGTCACTATCTGTGTCTGTGTAGCAAAAAGAGCAAAGACTTAAACTAAATGGATGGTAAATAGGGGTGTAACAGTTTACGTATTCGTACTGAAAACATTTTCAGCCGGTCCTTCGGTTCGGTTCGCGTGTGTACGGTTCAGCTTTACCCACTGCACACTCAGCGTTGCCCACTGCAAATGCAGAACTTTTTCGTGTGTTGAAATCTCAGCCAGTACGCATGTGCACACCACACACCACAGAGAGATTGTCAGTAGTTTAGCTTAAACTATAGCTTGAAGTTCCTCCAGCATCCCTTAAGTCTCCTGTTTGGGAAAATTACGGTTTACCTACAATGACGATAGACAAAGACAGGTGGATCGGACCAACGCTAGCATTGTTCAAACTGCGATCGGGTTGATTCTACGTCAAACTTGCTCACTCATTGAGACGGCATCACATCACAGGAACAAGAAAAAAAAAGTGCAAACCCAGCTCCCCCATGGTATTTAAGTAGGGGTGTAAGGGATCACGGCTGATCCGTACGGATCGCCCCGCACGGTTCGGCAGGCATGTGTACCACGGATCAAAAAATGTAACCAAGTAATAATATTAGTTAATATCTCTTGTAAATCACAATGTAGAGTTGCCATGAAAAGAAAGACATGACAGTTGTGTGCTTTGTTTGACTCTAAAGCGCAATGATAGGTTGATAAATAAAAGGTTTTTTAAAATCTGTTGTTTACTCACTACACATGAAGCCGGGAATCCACAGCAACAAGTGTATCATGGCGAGTGCTAGTAACATTGGCGGCGGCGAAGAACTCGAAAGGCCTCCCTTGTCATTTAAATCCCATGTATGGGAGCACTAGGCTTCTCTGTCAATTATAACAATGATGGAAGAAGGGTGGTCAATAAAAAGGTTACGGTGTAGGCATTGTGCAACAAGAAAGTCGTATGAGGGACTCAAGGCAATACGTCGAGCATGGCCACACATTTGACGCGACATCACCCTGATGTGTTGACGGGAGGCACGAAAAAGGTAGCTCGACAACTTCTGATAATGTAGGCAATTTTTTCATACCATGTTTAAAGGAAGGGTTCACTTTATTATTTAAAAGTTAAAAGTGGCATAAAATATGTTTGTCTGCTTTAAAGAGCCCAGTGATTCACTGCTGCAACCAGGCACCTCCTTCCTCTCTCCTATTGCACTATAATTTAAGTTGAATGTATTTCAGTATAATATGTAAGGTTTGAGTGTAGAATATGTTATATATATATTTGACCAGTTTTGAC
This sequence comes from Nansenia antarctica, assembly GCF_963989245.1. Lineage (NCBI taxonomy): Eukaryota > Metazoa > Chordata > Actinopteri > Argentiniformes > Microstomatidae > Nansenia > Nansenia antarctica. The sequence continues at coordinate 22,038,354 of NC_137690.1, forward strand.
ATTTTGAATGTTTTCTTTTTGTTTCACACAATAAAAGTGGTGTTTTTACAGAATTCAAGGAAAAAGCAGTTTCTATTAAAACTGTTTTGTGTTGATCAGAAACATTTTGGCACGATCCGATCCGTGAATTCCGTTACACCCCTATATTTAAGTAGCCTCTCGCTAACAATTCAGACCGGGCAAGTAATAACATAGCAGAGGATCATACTATGTTGTCAAGAACACAAGTTTTAAACATTGAAAGTAATCGAGTCTTGTTACATAGTTCCCTCTTGTCCGCATTTCAGCCAGCAAACCATCAGCCCTTTATAAACACAAACTACAGTTATCCAAGGCACCAGCTTTCTTAATTAAGAAAGGAAGACCCACTGTTTGTTCACTAAACCACTGTTTAATAATAATGAAAAATATATATAATAGGCCTACATATATATATAGGGTTGGGTATCATTTGGGTTTTATCAGATACCGGTGCCAAACCAATACTTTTAAAACGTGTGTATATTCTCCAGCGCTGGCACAGCGCGAAGCGAAGTGTGGAGATGGGTCTGGCTATGCGAGACTACTGGCAGACTAACGTTACCAACGAGCCCATTCGGGTTGGGTGCGTTTAAAAAACGCAGATATTTTAGCCTGCTTGTCAGAGGTTTGGGGTCTACTCTACGTCCATAATAATTCCTTTTTCTTGGGGGGCGGGGGGTCCCGTTGGGGGGGCGGTTGACTGTTGCATGTAACGTCCGTTTCGGAGCACCAGGGGGTGAGAGAGAGGTACCGAAATGAGGTACCGGAATCTCTGTTGCAATTCGGTCCGGTAGGTACCGGGATGTATACATGTACTGGTACCAACCCTATGTTTTCGGTACCCAACCCTATGTTTTGTGAATTTTACCCTGCTGTACCGAAAACGTACCGAACCATGACTTCAAAACCACAGTACGTACCGAACCGGTATTTTTGTGTACCGTTACATCCCTAATGGTAAATGGACTGCACTTATAGTGCCTTATTCCAAAGCGCTTTACAATGGCCTCTGGCAATGGCAAGCTACCATGCAAGGCGCCAGCCTGCTCATTGGGAGAAATGTGGGGTTCTTGCCCAAGGACACCTCGACACGTGGCCAGACGGGGATCGAACCGTCGACCTTGCGATCATTAGATGCCGGATCTACCTCCTGAGCCACACCCACCCCTGTATACTAGCACCTGCTCTCGAACTGAACTTTGGTTCTTTACAGATTCTCTCTCTGTCTCTGGGGTATCAGAGTAAATGAGGCATATAATGTACATTGTTTTGAATTAGACCAAACAAAAAAAGGCTCACCTTTTTCAACTTCGATCGACATTCGATCCCTGTTCAAAACCATTTGTAATGGAATTAATTAAACAGGTTGCTTATGATAATGAAGCAAGCTGTGGGTTGCCTGACCCGGAGTTTAAGAGTATACTTTTCTCCCTCACCACACACCCAGGTCAACCACACACCCAAGTCAACCAACCACACACACACACACACACACACACACACACACACACACACACACACACACACACACACACACCAGCATGTCACTTCAGGGGTGACAGTTGACTTCTGAACATATGATGGCCTGAACAGTCAAAGTGAAGCCTGAAGGGGAGTGGTTTTTCCCCTCCCTCACCCAAGGACTTCCAGGAGAAGGTTCAACTCAACTTTACAAGGGAATTTGTTTTCCAATGATTTGGACGTAGCTACATTCTGGCCCTCGTTGCAGACAGATTTCATGGCCGTATAAGGCGAAAGTGTGTGAGTCAGTGTTTCATAACAGCAACACATACAAACAAGGGCATCAGTGCCCCCCTCAATCTCATATAAAAGGAAACAAGGCATTTATAACCCTGTCTGAATGCCAGAGAAAAATCCACTTATTCATAACTACACAGAGAGGAGGGGGAGACTACAGCCTTGACTGTCTACTGAAGATGCAGTCCAAGGGTTTGTCACTCATGATGGTTCAAATTTGAAGCCTACCCATAAGAGTAGCCTTTGATTGTGATTGTGTATGTGTGTGTGTGTATGTGTGTGTGTGTGTGTGTGTGTGTGTGTGTGTGTGTGTGTGTGTGTGTGTGTGTGTGTGTGTGTGTATGGTTCGACAGGCCGCCTCACCACTCATAGGCCTATTTGGATAACTGTAACCAAATCAGATGGAAATGAAACACAGGACAACACAGGGCAAGTCTGAACAACCATAACAGAAACAGAAGGAATGAATGAAGAATAATGAGAGTGAAATCAAACAGCCATTAAAGTGACTCACCTCCTCCACAGTACAGGGTAAGACCACACGGCTGAAAGAGACAAGAGCAGAGGCAGATGAGACATGGTTCAATGTTTGATACTGGTCAGTCACATTCACGGTAGGCTACTTTATTTAACTTCCGAAAGCCTACGATAGACTACACCGCGGTACGTATGGATGTAGGCTAGCTAAACAAACCAGGCATTAACTCATTCGGGAACAGTAAGCTTGCTCCTCCCTAAACCTCCTTTTACTTTAGAAAACCCTGTGATTACCCCCAGATATATCACTCAGGGTAAAAAACTTGTGATACCTAGCTGTTGATCTACAGAACACATGGAAGCTGTTTTCACATGCCCACGTGTTCATAAGGTGATCTGAACAACGATGTTGAGGTAAACAAATTGGTGAAGTGTCCCTTTAAGCAAGCCCAATGTGTCATAACTTGCACAGCAACCCCTGCCATAGCCCCTCAGCTTCAATGGGGCATATGCAAGGTTTCTTCTCTGCACAGGAACAGGGAGTGAGTCCAGGTCACACTTGCTAAGTCACAGCAGAGCTGTGCTGGACACTGCTGAGGTCAGCAGGGCTAGGGGGGACCAGTGGGGACCAGTGGGGAAGACGCCAAATAGAGACAAAAGCAGGAGAACCCAGTGAAGCACAGAGACAGCAAAGTCAAAGATAAAAACAGGGAGACACTAGAAAGTGAGAGGAGCAGCAAACAGTAGCGTAGCAAGACCAAATATATCAGCCTAGCCTTGAGACCAGACTACGGAGAGGTCAATGGGGAACCAGTCCTGAGGTTTCAGAGGCAATGACTGCAGTCCATCTGAGCACATAGTACAGCCATAGAGGATGTGGCATGGGGTGTGCACACTGCACACACACTAGCATGACATCATAGTAGGATAGTTGCCCCACCCTCTGACCACTAAACCCACTGAAAGAGAAATATGGAGAAGGGCAGGGAAAAAAAGTGCTCTCCATAAGCTTACATTTCTCTCAACTTCTTTTTCCACCGCTACTCTCAAGGTGGAATCCTAACTCGAGAAGGCGTAAATCGAATCATCACCAGCCATTGACAGGAATGCAAGATGCACGCAAGTGACAGAGTCACGCGCACCGATCTCAAGTTAGGATTCCAGTTCAGTCCCTCCACTCCAACGGAGGGTAGAGACCATAAAAAGGAGGAAGGAATCAATTTACAGTAAATGAAGGATGCCATCCATTTCTGTACTCTGTGGACATAACTCTCTGTTGATTCATGGGTTAATCTTCAACATCATCAACACTCAATGACATACAATCAGTTACTACACAAGGCTGTGGTACAATAATGAAGCCATTGACAGGGGCCTTGAAAGGCAGTTGCCTTACAAGTAGAATAGCATACAAGCCAGTGGCCATTAGGTGAATGCAAATCACATCCTTTACATAGGCTACTGTAGTGGGTGCAGTCTTGGTGTGTTCTTGGTTGAGAAGACTCAGAAGTCTGTCCAGAAACTAATGAACTGCTGAAACGGTCCCCCACAAATACTGATAGAGGGGTAACATGGACCTATTCGCTGCAATGCACACATAGGTGGGCGGTGTGGCGCACGCACACACACACACACACACACACACACACACACACACACACACACACACACACACACACACACACAGATAATGTAATCTATTATTATTTCAGAACACGGTGAGACCTTGAAAAACACTCAGAAGTGTCTGACAGGTACAGTGAAGGCCGACCAGGCGTCTCTCTTTGAAAACATACAGTATCTCACTGTTTGACTTGCGCTACATACTGTAACAAGGTCATAACCAGTCCACACAGAGAAAAAAAACATTACTTATTCATAAGTCCATCATGATTAGAACACAAAACCTTGCTTTACAACAAACTGAATGGATATCTAATCGTAAACCTGATGTAACTCTTTGTGACACGTGCGAGGGGGCAGCCCTACAAGAAAACCCAGTATGGATCTGCAGTAGGCCTACACACAGACTCCCTCCAATCGCCTGTAATCTGTTTGTTGACAAAGTTAAGGCACATTCCATGACATAAGGTCTCTTTTTCAAGAGCAATGTTTCTAAACTTTACAATAGATTAGTGTAACCTAGAGATGTCTTAAGTGTTCCATTAGTTCTGATTAGATAACTTCAAATAACAGAGTATTCCACTGATTTAAAAAGAAAGACACAGAGGCTTACAGTTGTTCTTAGGTCATCCTGGTGATAACAGAGGAGGGGTTACATTGTGGTAGAGGTGAATATGGAATTACAGTATAGCAGTCATGCACTAACAAGTTGCACTGTATGCATGCATGTTGTCAGTCAACACGTTCGGGTACAATTATTAATATTAAATTCCAGAAACGTTATCTTCCTAACTAAAACAGTGATATGAACACTGATGATGACAGCTATCAGAACCCATTTGACAGTAGCTGTGCAGCAGGCAGCACACCTGATGCAGTCGTTGTCATTTCTGTGACAATCAGAGTTTTCCCTGGGTCAGCAGTCTACGGTCAAAGGTCATGAATCACCAGGGAGGAAGACTAGAGCACCGTCATCAGGTGTCATCTCAGAGCTGGTAAAAAATGTGGTTGGCAGCCAAGTCTTGTCCAGCTCTTTTCCCTTCTTGTTTTTAGTATTTTTTTCCTAGCACCAGGGGAACCCCCCCTCACAAATTTCGTTGTATGGTACCTGTACTATATTAATGACAATAAAGACCATTCATTCATTCATTCATTCATTCATTCATTCATTCATTCAAGTAGTGAGTCTCAGCTGGCCAGTTTCAATTTCAATCTTGAGTTAGCTTCAAGTATGAGTAGGCATGTTTTGAGATTGTTAAAGCAAATATTAGATACAACTAAAGTTACGTTTTAGGGAGACTGAACATTATAATAGACCTCGCAACCTTAACAACGTTTAGTAAATATGCCTTTAAAAATATACACATTTTTAGTGGCCCTGTGGCAAGCATCGTGTGGTATACCACCCCCCCCCCCCCACACACACACACACACACACACACACACACACACACACACACACACACACACACACACACACACACACACACACTGTCTCCAGCCAGGGCTCGAGCGTCTCCCAGTCTCTTCCGCTAGCTGGGCTAGCTTACCTAACACCGAATATCAGCAAGTAACAAAGCAGCAAACTTTCAAACTACCTACTCCAAATAATGTACCTCGAATCTCAAGTTAAAAAGCCCCCCCCAAAAGTATAGTATAAAAGCAACAGACGGTCCCCAAATGTGTATTCGCTGAGCAGGTAAGCAGCTCGTGACCAGGTGCGTCGGGGGAGCTGTGCTGCCTGTCAGCCGGTAGGCCAGACCTGGAACAAGTCTGAACAATCCCACCCTTCCCTCATGCGTTCACTTTACACAGTTTTAACTCGTTTATCAAAGCTACAAATCAACCAAAGATAAACATGTGAGATCAAACATAATGTGTGTAAAAAAAGGAAACTACAGACATAACAGAAATATCCGCTAGAAAAAGATTGAATTATTGGACTTACTATTCCTTGATCAGAACCATCGTTGCTTTTTCGGCTGCGGCTGCGTACTATTGCTGACGTCATGTGCTTTATGAACAACTCCCTCATTCCGCCCCTCAGCGCTGTGATTGGTGAAACCGGACACCCCTGAGGGATTTTACGGAGGTGGAAAATGCCCTCCTTCTCCCCAGTGCTGGATTATGACACTTTCACCAACTCCGTTCCTGATTTCATCGGAGTGTGGATTGCAAATTGTAATTCATCAGAAGATACATAGGCTACAAGTCAAGACAATGTTTCAAACCTGTCATTTGTTTTTCTCAGGGTTCCTGTTCCATAGGTGTCACTGTCATCATACTTGCCTAAATGTCAACTTCGTAACTTCAAACTGTACGGTGGACACTAGTCATACAGTAGCATTATTCCATGTTACAGACTATAATATATATTTTCAGAAATAAAGCATGTTCAGTGCTGCAAAGCAATGGAATGAGACAAGAATACAAGAAAGCAAACATGATTTTTTTATTGAAACAGTTTTACTGATAAATGACAGAGATGGTTGTCATGAAATTTGTTTGTTTAATTTCAAAAAATCATGGGCTAAAAAGTCATACATGGTACTTAACATTGAATAGCAAGAGAATCCATGCTTCGGAGCAGACACTCAATTCACAAAGAAATCAGGCAAAATGCCGCTTTCGATTTCAATAAAAAATATTAAATCTTTTTTTTTTACTCTATCCATCTTTACATGGTACAGTTTTGTTCACTTTTTTAATAATATAAAAACGCTTAATACTGATTGTGAAACACTGGATTTAATTTACAAAACATAACAATAATAATAATAACAATAATAATAACAATAATTATAATAATTATAATAATAATAACAATAACAGACAATAATAATAACAATAATCATTAGACTGAAATAAAAATAGAATGGAGGAAACAAGTTAGAGCTGTTTCATCTTGGCCCACACAAATAGCAAATTTTTTGGAGAAAATACCGATTGGCATTAAAGTCTACCTGACACACACACACATACAAACACAGTATCAGGTCTTTGAGTCTTTCTCATTGCCATTTACAGTGTTATGGGCACAACGACAAGACACTCTCTAAGCATTCATGAGCCACTGAGGGATCATTGGCTTATTAAATCCTTTTCATTGTCAATCAAGTTGGGCAGGCCAATAGTGACCCTCCACAAAGTGCCCTACTCCCCCAGCACACAGGATAGCAAGTGGTAGTTAAAGTATGGAGGACCATTTAAAGTGTCTCAGCATTTGGAGGAGGGGAAAAACCTTCCAGGGGAGAGAAACTTGTAACCATTGCCGGCAGGTAGTCTGATAGAGCGAGCACCAGGACTGCTGCTAGTGGAAATGGTGGGTGAAGGAGCCACATTTCTGGGGTTGGAGCAGTGGTGTCCATTGGAGGAGTTCTTGCTGCCCCTGTCCAGCGACTGCAGCCCCAGCTCCCGCAGCTCCAGGCTGTCTTGGGCATCGCTGGGGGAGCAGCGTCGTGGTGAGAGGTTAAGAAGGCTCAGCACATCTCTCTTAGCAGAGACGAGAGGTCTCGGGCCACCGCGGAGTGCCCTGACTGGACCTAAATGATGCTGCTGCTGGGCCGCTGCGTTGGCCCAGAAGGTCTTCAGGTTGTGAATAGCCTGGACCTTCTCATCGATGACACCCCTCCTGAGCCGGTCCAGGTCTGGGGCATCAGCAGAGCTGGAGCAGGCAGAGCCTGTGGAAGAGTAGGAGAGAGCCGGGGACGGGGCACTGTCCGCTGGGGACTGGTGGCCCGAACTGGGCGACACGTCACTGGGGGAGCGGGAGATGTGACCACTATAGGGCGAGCTGGGATACTTCAACCTGAACTGATCCAAGGTGGGGGAGGGATGACTGCCCTCCTTTAGGGAGCTTTCCGAGGCGGCGGGGCTGTTGTAACCAGAGCTTATCTTCTGCAGCGAGGAGGAGCGGGAAGGAGGTTTTGGCCGTGGAGAGGACTGGGCGCGGACACTGGCACTGCTGCTGGGGCGGCTAAATGCACTGGTCTCTGAGGAGCGGAAGGCGGTGCTCCTGGCTGTCCCACCCTCAGCCCCAGCCCTCTGAAGACTCCCCACTGCCCGCAGGTGGCTCTGGGTCTCCTCCAGGATCTTCTGGGCTAGCTCCTGGGGGTCCAGTGGGACAGTCTTCTCCTCCTGGGACTTGACAGTGCTGTCTGTCTCAGTGCTGGACTGGTCTGACTCCCCTGTGTCTGAGCTGTTCACCTTGCCCACTTTCTGAAAAGGGGAGTTGGGGCTGGGCACAAGGCTGGTTTTGACAGGGGAAGTGGGGGTGCTGACACTACCTCGTGAAGATACAGACACCCCATAGCCCCGTCCTGCACCTGAGCTGGACCCACTGCCAACACCCCTGCCCCCACGGTGGAGGTGGCGCTGCCCATGACCCGGAGGCAGAGGCAGAGAGTCACAGTGGCTTCCTAGTGGCTCACTGCTGATGATGGAGAAACCCTCATACTCCTCTTCCTCCCCCCGGCCCCCTCCTGCTGCAGCAGCCGCCCCATGTGGGGAAGAGCGACTGCGGGGCACATGAGGGTGTTTATGAGCAGAGAAATGTGCTGTGGCCCCACCACGGTTGCGATAGCCCAGGAAGTCACACTCTGACTTGGAAGCGAAGCTCATGGTGGAGGCCACGGAGCTCAAGCTGTAGACAGAGATGGCGTCTGAGGCCAGATTGTCCATGCAGTGAGGTGAGAAGGGTGGGTTGGGGTAGCCCAGTGGTAGAGGGTTGGAGACGGACTGGGCCGAGGCCAGGGACTCCAGGGAGGATGAACTGTCCAGGCTGAGACGCTTGGGCAGTTCTGTGGAGTCTGGAGAGAGAGAAAGAGAGAGTAGGAGGAGGATGAGGAAGGGGGGAGAGAGGAAGAGTGGGAAAATAAGTGAGTGAAATACATAGCTATTATTCAAAACTAGTACATAGCATCCTCTTAAAAAGAGTAAAAACTGCTAAATAAATAATAGTATGAGTGAATTGTCCATTCCCCCAATCAAGTGATGTATCAGCAGAACAAAAAATAATGACTCCATCATGGGAAGCCCATCCTGTGTTACCACAAATACAGTACATACCAAACAGGGCCAGCAGGGACTGGAGGGCAAAGTGCATGGTGCGGCGGTTGGCTTGCTTGCCCGTCTTGAGAACCACCTCCTCCTGGCCTACCTCACACAGGTCGAACCCTGAACAAATACAGGGGCAGGAGTTACTCCGTGGACAGCATAAAAGCTCATTACTAGTAAATAAGCAAGAACGTTGATAAAGCAGTCCCTTGATATGAGTCTTACTCACCAAGTGCAGCCAGGAATTCATGGCACCCTGGTAGTCTCCATAGCTGCACACTAATGGACACCTGGATGGGCAGCAGGGAGAAGTCCTGCTCTTTCTCGCCTGTTTGTAGCTGGACCAGCACCTGGTGGAGCTGAAGGGGTAGAGAAAGTAGATAGATGGGAGGTAGATAGATGGGAGGTGTAGAGAGCGACAGAGATCAGAAGAGAGAAAGAGAGAAAGAGCCCAGGCATTAGACTATAGGGTTAATGATGTGACATATGGTTATACTTTGTGGAGTTTTTATCACCACCAAATAAAAATATTAAGTGGTTGCTTGATTGATTGTGTTTTTTCCGTCACACACTAAAATCCCCTAAAATGAGCAATACAGCACATCCATCTTTGTTATGGCAGTAAAGAGGTTGATTCTCTCTCTCTCTCCACTAGCTATGAATCAGCCCTGAGAGTGAGTTTGATCCTTATTGTCAGGGGACTGGGTCTTTAGCCTTGCAGGACTACAGTGCCTTGACTGTGGAGCAGGGCTCAGGCTGCATGGTTTAGATTAACCAGGACCCTCCTCCTCTGTGGGGGGTGTAACACGTGCCAACAGGGGCACACTCCTTGTTTTGTTTGGGGATTAATTGGTCTGGAACAGAGACACCTTTGTGAAGCTTACATCACCCCTCGTGAAACATGCCCCCTCCGTTCATGATCCACTGTTTGTTTTTGTTTTTTTCATATTTTTCATCACTTTACCTCACAGAAACATTCTCGTGACCTCGAGTGAACCAGAGTCGTAAATCCCCAAAAGAACTGGTAATCCTACAGATCGCTAACTGCAAAACCCAGCAGTGGAATGTTGGCCATGGCTAACTTCTAGACCTATTTCTATGGATAGGTTGTACACATTTTAGACTCTGGAACAGCATAAAACATGAACATGAGCAAGAGCATGCATGAAGACCGTAGCATGCAGGCCCGACTACTGGTCTATGGAGCGGTTGATACAGGGAACAGGGTGATGTCAGAGTTGTTCAAGCAACAATGAAATGCAGAGAGGTGGAATGGGATGGAGGGGTGCAGGAGAGAGGAGGAGAGGTCACAGCAAACTTACCATTCCCACCATATTTTTAACAGCCTTCAGACCGCAGGTGAGGAGCAGGAGAGAGAGAAGAGGCTTTTTAGTTGCATGCACACAGGCCATTCACAAAGAGCAGAGGAGACCACATCCATTGAGGACACAACAAGCACACAAGTTGAGAAACAGTAGAACAGCACTTCATACACAAGTAACAGAAAGATGAATGCCCATTAAATCGCCGTACATAGTTCTCTAGTCGGTGTGATGTCAAGAACACACATCGTGTATCTTCCAGTTGAGTATGTCTCAGTGCGAAAACAGCCAACATGCCTTGTTAATCTAAGCATGTGACAAACATGTGCTACATGTGAACACGGGTCAACCTCAGGAAATGACAGGGTTAACTCTAGCAGCACAAGGGGACCAGAATAGAATTAGAGCTGACACTGCGGTAAAGGGCTTGAACTTTAAGGACGGCTGGTGGTGAGGCTGCGTTGCACCATGTTTAATGCAGATTAAGGAGCAGATTTGCTGTATTACATTATTATAATTACGTATTATATTTTCTGCATATCTGCAGTCCAGTGCGTCATACGTAAACCATTGTAACAAGGTTATCTTCTTCTGATATAATAATGACGATTTGTTCTGCCTTGAAGCCCCTATATACCAAATACTCTGTGTTTAAAATTAGAATCACGTGTCTTATGCACTTATCTAACAATGTGAATCACTTTTGAGGTGACAAAGTGCGATCCTGAGTGTGAGTGTAGTGTATTAAGTATACAATAAGACTCCAGTGTTGTGTGCTGTAGTGCTGGGGCTTACCCGGTTGATGAGCTGCTCTCCTGCCTCCGAGGCAGTGATGAGTTTACACAGCGCTTGAAGAGCTGGGGGCGGTAGACCTGGGGGAGAAGAAGATCAAAAGGACACGTTTCATTATTCATACACAAGGTGCATTTCATCAAAAGAAAGCTCGGGTTTGAAGCACACAACGCTCTGGTTTGAAGCACACAAGGCTAGGGATGATAATAATAATAAGGAATGATTATTACAATCACTTTCAATCGTCATGATGGCACATTTGCAAGCGAGAGTATTAGGCTGGGTTCTTGTTGAAGTG
>NC_137690.1:22057199-22067199 GCF_963989245.1 Nansenia antarctica
CTGGAGACCATGCGAAGGAAGCCAGTGGGGTCAGTGACTGAATTCAGTTTGTTGTTAAGTTCCTCAAACTGCTGGTCCAACAGGTCTCCTGCCTCACTCTCTGTCTCACTGCTGGAGCACCCTCTGAGAGAGAGAGAGAGAGAGAGAGAGAGAGAGAGAGAGAGAGAGAGAGAGAGAGAGAGAGAGAGAATATAAGTCAAATCAGTATACACACATAGATTCAATGCACACACTCTCCTACTAACACTGACACAGACACGCGCGCACACACGCACACGCACACACACACACGCACGCACACACACACACACACACACACACACACACACACACACACACACACACACACAGGCTCACAACCACAGGCACACAACCACACACACACACGCATAACCACACAACCACACACATGCACACACACGGCCTAGTTTCCCAGCCTTGGTCTAGGGCAGACCTGGGCATTGTACGGCCCCATGGCTGTCCCTGGACGGCCCTGTGTGAGGTCAATAAAAATAAAATAAAAATCATAATAATAGAAATAACATAAGTGTAGGCAATGCGTCCAGTACAATTGCATTGCTTTTATTTTGAAGGCGACAATTTTTTTTTCAATTTACGTATGTGCGTGCGTGACTATGTTATGGCGCTTTTCCACTACCGTGCCGACCCGTGCCGTACCGTGTGAGCCCGGTTTATTTTGCTTTCTCCACTGCCAACCGAGCCGGGCCGTTTTAGTTCTCGTTTCAGAGGGGTAGCGAGAGGTACTTTTTGCCAGGCTGTGTGTGACGTGTGACGCTGCAGTCCGTTGATTGGTCAATGGAAATCGTCAAAACATCGTCATCCCATGTTCAGAGTTCACCCTTAACCGCCATTTTTAATATCTGTCCTCCAGTCCCCTCTACACCCACCCCACCACCACCACCTCCCCATCTATACTCTCCTCTATCTACGTATCTATCCCTCCACCCTCCATTACCCCCATCACCGCAACTATCTCTTTCAGTTCACTGCTCTCCACAGTACCAAGCTAAACCATGGGACCTGGTACTCTCATCTCAAATCTCGCCCTCTCCCCTTCGCTCTCTCTCTCTCATTCTTTATTTTCATTAATTCATATCTCCCCTATATCCTTTTTCTTTAATGGAGTCCCAGAAAGATGTCACACAGGGGGATTGATCTCGAGAACCATCTGATCTCTGATACCTCTCCCTATTAGCTGCATTGCGATGAAAGGGCTGTCATCTTACAATGAGCCCCCACTTTCATTAGAATAACATTTTGTAGATGTACATGTAAAGTGCACAGAGATGACATCACACCAGTGATGACAGATTATATTAATGAGGCGAAACAGTATTCCAGTATGCCGCAGAGTTACGTCTCCCTTTCTCGGCCTCCCGAAATTCACGCTTTCCCACTCATACTTGCTCTCTTGTTTCTCTCCCTCCCACTCTTTCCCCCCCACCCGTTCCCTCCACCTCCCTCTCCCTCCCCTTCGTTCTCTTTCTCTCCTCTGTGGAGAATGAATGGGCCGTTAAGTGGTGCCATATTGTGCCCATCCAGGCGCGGTGGCTTGTGTTCTGCCTCCCATTGGAGCGGTAAATGAGTGGGTAATGGGGAAGGAGGGCCAGGCTGGTAGGGTGGTGGAGGTTGGCACTGGGCAGACCAGCTGGGCACTATGGATCAGACGTGCACTTGAGAGACGCACGTGTACATTCTGCGTAAATCAATTGATATCCATAAGAGATTCGAAATGCCAATATCCCTCCCCATCCCGCATCCCCTCTGGCATATCCCTTGTAAACTGTGTGAAAGTTTCTCTCCACCATCCCTGCCTCTCAATCCGTTCATTCCCACCAGACAGTATCTCTCCCTTCCTCCTCCCCTCTCCTCCTTTCCCCCCCAACCCTCAGTAACCTCTTCCCCTTTGTTTCCTCGTCTCAGTCTCAGAGTTTGTTAAGTGAGTTCAAGCGGGCATACAGAGAGCCATTATTCCGTCTCATTTGTTCCCAGTGGGAGCAGAGTGGAGCTGTTTAGGCAGGTAGTGGAGACCTGTCATCACGAGAGGGTCATGGGGGCAGCATAGTTGAATCCCTGGAAGTGAATGCAGCACGGTACAGTCTCCCAAGGCGGTTCAGCTGGAGCCCTACTGTACCTTAATAGCATGAGATCTATTCTGGTGTGTGTGTGTGTGTGTTTTGGTATTCTGGCCCTACTGTACCTGCTGTAGTAGGACTCCACTCCCAGGGCCTCCCGAGCACTGGCGATGTGCTGCTCCAAGGACAAGCCACTTGCCACCCCCCCACCCCCACCCCCCTCCTGAAATTCCGGCCCACTGTCGGAGAGACCCTCCCCCAGGTACACCTCATGGAACTTCAGGATGCCTGAGGAGAGAGAGAGTGAGAGAGAGAGAGAGAGAGAGAGAGACAGACAGAGAAAGGAAGAGAGGAAATTGAATGAAAAACCCCCCCCAAAAAAGTCAACATGATGTGAGAGCACATCATAGTGTAATAAAAACCAACGTTAAGCTGATTTAAAGAGCCCACCTAACTTGTTTACCACAATAGAGCATATGGAGGTGATTTTGCGCCGAAAACTGTAAAGCACACAACCCATTGTAGTGCATCTGCACAGCATGAATGACTAAAACAAATAAGGTTCAATAAAATCTAGGAGTGGCCTGTCTGTCTGTGCCATCTGCTGCATGCCATGCAAATATAGATTTTGGGGTAGATCAGCAGTGGAGGGGGGCTATGGATGCTGCTGAGTGTGTGGGGGGTTGGGTGGAGCTACGGTAGTCCTCAGATCTGTAACCTGGCAGAGAGGCTCCTCTCTATACCAGTTAAATGATTCGAGCAGTCCCTTTACAGACGAAGGGTTTGTTTAACAAGGCCCTGTGTACTTGCCAGCCATGTGCCAGTGAATGCCAGGGAGAGCCAGGCAGGCGGTTACAGAACTGGTGGCTCAGCCTCAGGCAAGAAGCAGCACTTTCAACCTCTCACTCCTCCCTGTGGTATTACACCGATCCGTACTGTCTGACCAGAGTTAGGGGGGTCAGAACCGCCAGACAGCCTTGGCACTCGCCTGTACCAACTGATCAGGCCTGGTGGGCATGTGACATGGGTCAGAGCTTTCATTCAGACATTCTTCAGTAGGGTTAAAAGAGAACCAAAGACTAGCAGTCGCCATGACAGCCACGGCTGTCAATGTGCCCGTGACTGGGCTTCAGAGCCTCTTTTATTCTCTTTGGAGGCTATGGAGCTACAGAGCTCAAACTGAGAACACTGCATGCTAATGCACAACGCTTGTCTGTGTGGGTGGTGTGTGTGTGCGTGTGTGTGTGTGTGTGTGTGTGTGTGTGTGTGTGTGTGTATGTATGTGGGTGTGGGTGGTGTGTGGGTGTGTGTGTATGTGTGTGGGTGTGGGTGGTGTGTGTGTGTGGTGTGTGTGTGTGCGTGTGTGTGCGCGTGCGCGTGCGCATGTGCGTGCGAACGCATGTTTATGTGGTGTGAGTGTTTCCCTGTTGACTTATGTGTGGATGTTTGTGGTGCATGTGTCGCCTGGCTCTGTTGGGCTCTGTCACTCTCAGTTAGCATGGTTCATTGGCAGGTGCCCTGGGGGGTGAAGGGCGAGGCAGGGGGGCACCGCCAGCAGTGGAGTAGCAGGTGGCACAGCCGCCTTGTGTTAAAGTAGGGTTCTTTTTTACCCGTGCCTTTGAATACCAGCCATACCCTCCAGGACTCTCAGCTAAACAAAGCACAGTCAAGATTACATTTGCTGGGTGTGTGTGTGTGTGTGTGTGTGTGTGTGTGTGTGTGTGTGTGTGTGTGTGTGTGTGTGTGTGCGTGCGTGCGTGCGTGCGTGCGTGCGTGCGTGCGTGCGTGCGTGCGTGCATACATGTGTGTCTAGAGTCTTAGAAGAATAATGGCATAAAGGCTGAAGCACCATAGATTTACACAGTTCCCTACACCTTGCACTATTGGCACACAGAGGAAACAGATCAAGTTAACCTCCACGACCCTCTAAGCCCAGTCTGCCAATGATTTACCTGCTCCTGGAGCCAGCAGCCAGCTGTACAGGTAGCCAGCAGCCATGGAGAAGTAGAGCACCAGGGCCCTCTGACTGTTCACCGTGTCCAGGATGTTCTCCACGGTCACTGGGGTGTAGGGGTCTGAGTCCTGCTGGCCTGTCTGCCTCTCCACCAGCAGGTCTGCAAAGGCCCGCGTCCGCCCGCGCTCTGCCACCGCCAGAGCCTCGTCATGGTGGCCTGGTGGACACAGTAGAGGTCAGAGGTCAAGGTTGGTCGTTTTTACAGTTCGTATTTGGGTATATGAGACAAGGAGAAAGAGGCATAGAGATAGGGGTATATACAGTACATGAAAAAGGAAATACTTGCAGAGGGAGCAAGAGAGGGAAAGAGGGATGAAGAGAGACCGGAAAAAAAGGCCAGACAAAATGGAACGTGTCAGAATACCTAGGCTAACAAGGACCCTCTGGAGTGCCTGGTAGGAGGAGGTCTGCAGGTCGAAGAGAGACAGTTTGTAGTCGGTGCTGTGCTGGGCCTCGTGTCGAATCGTCTCGAACAGTGCTGACGCCCGGTAAAGCTGCAGGGAAACACAACCACAGACAACAATCAGACACATAATTCATACAGCTACCTACAATAGTCACTGTCACGTTGTTTGTCAACCAAGGAGAGTGGTTAAGTCCCGTCAGACCAAAGAGACACATGCAGTGGTAGGGGTAAACCACTAGATGGCAGCAGCCCTCCTCCATGCAAATGCTGCATACAGGGGCAGGCCCTGACGTCTGCACGGCTCCCTCTCTTCCAGCACAGCTAGGGAGCTGAATACTGCACTGATATTCAAGACTACCACCCTCCCCCCCTCTCAACCACCTGAACTGTCTGAAGAGGGCACTCAAATGCTAAGCCATTACCTGTGCATCACAGGGAAGCAATGTCCATAGAAACAACGTAAGCCTGATCCCAATAGGCCTGTCTCTAGACTTATTTTCTTTGTTCAGTGACAGACAACAGACACTAGGCAGGGAAGGGGTGAGAGGGTGGGGGGTAGACAAAGTGGGCGGAGGCTGTGCAGCACACTAGCCAAGCGGTCGGTCTGGGGCGGGCCAGGAGTGCTGAATCATGGGAGTTGTTATTGATTTCCTATTTCTCCTCTGTTGGCAGCAGCCCTTTGAGATGAGTGAGAATGCTCTACCTCCAGTCTCTACCAGCCCAGCAGTGACACTAAAGCTCGCCATTCAGACAGCTGTCCTAGGATTGGCAGGGGGTGTGGCTTTCGGGAGTGAAAGGTCATAGGCTTTGAGGGGGTGAATTCTACCAGGCGTACAGTACATTCTATGGTGTGTTTGAGAGTGTGTGTGTGTGTGTGTGTGTGTGTGTGTGTGTGTGTGTGTGTGTGTGTGTGTGTGTGTGTGTGTGTGTGTGTGTGTGTGTGTGTGGTCGTGGCTAAAGTGATATTGACAGTCTCCTCCTGAGACGAGGATACATTTCCTCAACACTCTGTCTCCAAGAGTTCTAAATGAAGATCTAGATATACAGATATACAACCTATTATATGAAATATGTTCTACTCACACAGGGCTGTTTTCCACCATTTTCTCTACATAATATTGAATTATTTGTCCCATCTGTTTTTAATCTATTGTACACTATATCCCTTGACATGGATAAACTAACCAAAAGGTATTTCCATGATGTCAACTGTGTAATATTTCTTGATATTAATATGTATTTATTGTAATATTTATGTATTAAATGTACTCAACTGACTGGATGTATTCAATTGACTGGATGTACATACCTCTAGAGGTCGTTCACGTAGGTGTCTTTCACAGTGTTGTATGACCTGACAAAGATCCTACTCGGATCGAAACATTGTCTGTTTTTGTGCGTTTATCTATCCCCAAGGTCATGCAGTAAAGTGTGTCAAGCAAGAGAGAGAGGGGGAGAGAGAGAGCTAGAGGAGGAGAGAACTGAGCCGCAGTTTTCTCCTGGGAGTGCTGCATGGGAATCTGGGAGTGTTGGGAGTGCTGCATTAGTGCTAGTAGTCCAAGGCTGATTTTGCTGATAGGGCTAGAGCTGATTGTAGCAGCACTAGTTCAATCTTTTGGGCACACAGACATCCCTTTAAGAGTGAAACTAATTTCTCATACCACCTTGCCTCTGGCCTACCCTCACCCTGCAGAGATTAAAAGAAAACAATCCCAAAAGTGCTGCATCCACAATGTCCTGCCAGGATGTGGTAGGACTAATATCCAACATAAGGGTGCAGGACATTCATAAGGTCTTCTTCCTGTAAGCATTATGATGCTAGCCATATATCACATCTCCCATGATTAATGTTTCTTGATGACATGTTCACACAATGTCAGGTGCACATGGAATTAAAGGGAGGAGAACAAATAGTGTGTGTGTGTGTGTGTGTGTGTGTGTGTGTGTATGTGTGTGTTGGGGGGGAGGGGGTCTGAATTGGACTCTCCTAAATGCCTTTTCCCCTGGGGAACTTTTCACCTTTCAACTTTCACCTCTCACTGAGGATATGAGCTGTGAAACACTGTTTTATCGACCACATACACATTTCACTGAACCTGAATCAATTAAACCTATATCCTCGCCATCGGTTATAACATGAGTAACACGAGAGACCATGTGTTCCATCCAAAATATGATTAAGCTCGACACAGGGATCAGAGTGAGCGTGTTAAAACACAATTGGGTTTAAATGTGGAGAACGAGGGGACATGGGGGGGTCAAGTAGTCTCATTCCAGGAGTATGTACTGTATGCTACATGAATTTCAAGTGCGGCAAAACTGCATAGAAACCTATGCAAATCAAGCCTGAAGTGGGTCAGGCTACTTACCAAGGTCATCTGTACCACCAGCCCAGCCCAGCGCATGAATAATCATCCCATCTACACTCTAAGGACAACAATGTCCTTTCCCACCAACAACCCTGCCCTGGGAGCTGGGCTGACAGGGAAAATATCCAAATTGCTGGCTTGCGACAAAATGTTAACGTTAAGAAAATGGGATAGGTGTGCCCCGCGGTGGTGTAGCGGTCTAAGCACTGGCCACTAGTGCAAGCTGCCCACCGGGGACTGGGATCGAATCCCAGCTCGCCAGATCCGGATATGCCGGGGCACACACGGGGAGCGGCATATTGGGCGGCCGCTCCCGAGGGCGGTATAGGAGTATTTCTGGACAAGGATCCGTCGCGCAACACCGCCCCCTGGGTGCCGGAATAACGGTGCTGGTCAGCTAGTCTGCCTGGCGGCCTCCTCTGGGGCTGCCGGCCACGGGGTCGTGCGGCGGATCCTACGCAATAGGCAGGGGATAATTGGATGCTAGGTTGGGTTCAATTGGCTACCAAATTGGGTGAAAAAGGGATAAAATCTGAAAAAACAAATTTAAAAAAAAAAGAAAAGAAAATGGGATAGGTACAGAAGCTTGAAAATGTTGAAATGATAAGAACAATCCAGAGAGAGTGATGGCTGTTTGGCTTGGTTGAGCACGAGGCTGTGAGGATGTGGACATGGAGGAAACGCTAAGAGAGACGTCGAGGTTGTGCTGTTCCATGCTTGCCAGGTGAGGCAGTGGGCTGGAGAGCTGTCTCTCTGTCTGGGCCCTCCTGAGGGCGTCCAGGTGAACACGAGACATCTCCAATCATCTGTTGCCTGGCGAAGGGAGACGACAGCCACCTGCACAGAGACGCAGCAGCAGCAGCAGCATGCCAGTAGAACAGAGGAGTGTCCAAGCAGCTGTGTCTCCTTTCTCTTTCTTTTATCTTCTCCCCCATTCCCTCACCACACCCTGCCCCCCATCTATGATACTCACCTTCTCTCTGTCTCTCCCCTCTCCATCTCTCTGTCTAACCTCGACCCATCTCTCTCTACACAAGCAGATGTGAGTGTTTAGCTGAGGTCAGTGTGTAGGAGCTGGTCCGTGTGGTGTGAGTGGTGTTACTGAGGAGAGGAGAGGAGAAGTGAGGAGAGGAGAGGAGAAGGCAGGGTGAGGGTGAGACCAGTACCTGATGCTGGGCCTCCTCCAGGTTCCCACTGGCCCACAGAGACAGCCCCAGACGATGGCGGATCTTCGCCTCATCCTCCCGCCGAGCCAGCTGCTCCGCCAGCCGCAGGCCTGACAGGGGAGAGAGAGGGAGGGAAAGAGAGGGAGAGAGAGAAAGATTCAATAATTGAGCGCTATGGGCAAACACTCAGGTATCTTCACGGTAACAGATGTAAGCGTAGCGTGGTACTGATATTCTGACAGAGAACAGGTTTGAAAATTTGGCCTCAGTTGTAAACTCCCACTCACTCGAGGACACACAGACAGACAGGCACACACACACACACACACACACGCACGCACTCTGACACGACACACAAAACACACTCACAGACACAGTTGGAGCAGTAATCTGAGTGCCTACTAATCAATGTTAAATATTGAGTGACATAGCAAACACAAACACACACTTAGGAGGAGGGAGACTAAGCAAACAGTTTTAGTAGAGTCTACAGAACACTTACATGCAAACAGAGGAACTCTGTATACAAACTAAGAGGACAAACACATTCTGTCCTAAACTATGTTGTGCTGCTTTGTTATGCTAGTAGATTACAGTCTCGATAGACTTCCTCCGAATGTCTCTGTTTGTGTGTTCAGTTAGCGTGCCTGTGACAGATCACCTGGCGCGGCTGCTGTCTGTTTTTCAGTTTCAATCCCTCAAGCAGTGATGCGTGTGTCACAACTTTGCGTGTGTCCTCCGTCTGCCTGCCAAGCGCTTGGTTCTGCCCAATTACCACGATGAAGAAGGATAGATACCGTGCCACACATCACCTCCAAGGTGCAAACAGCCCAGCCCACAAGCTGGGGTCTGAATTGGGCTATTGCCCATGCAAAAACCATGCTTATATACAGCCTGTACGTTAGGTAGGATACTCTCTGTTCTTTCTATCTGTCTGTGATGGAGGGGCTCGCAAAACAACCTTTGGTGGACAACAAAGAGAAACCGGGCCATGACGCTGCCCTGGTGTCAGCCTGCTTTCCTAGGCATTCTTGGAAGACTGTCTCGTGTCTGACCCAGATGAGCAGAGAACAGACAACATGATCTGGAACGCCCGGCCTAGTCCACTAAGGCCCAGCAGATTCCACACATTTCCCACAAGACATCATTGCTGCTTTATGAGTACAGCCTCAGAGAGCACCGCAGCCCTTTGAAGCCTGCAACACTTCCCCTCTCTACTTATCTCTCTCCTCCTCCTCTCTCTCTCTCTCTCTCTCTCTCTCTCTCTCTCTCTCTCTCTCTCTCTCTCTCTCTCTCTCTCTCTCTCTCTCTCTCTCTTTCTCTCTCTCTACCATTAGGCTGCAGAGCTCTAGAGATGAAAATGGTTCTAAATTATCCATTTCATTCCCTGGCACAGTCACCTTCACTCCTATCACTCCATCTCTTGAGTCTGTAGGGTGTCCAACCACTCTGCCCAGAGTGAGAGCAAACACGCTCTGGTGATGAAATGTCACTCCCTAATACATTTCAAAATACATTTCACCAAAACAATATGATCCTTCATCTTGTGAATCATTCAGTGGGGGTATTTTTTATATAACATAATTGAACATGTTGTGTTGGTCGTCTTCACAGTTGTTTCCGCGGGTCACAAAAAGCGATATAAGGATGACTCAAGAGGGATTAAATGTAAAACGGTTAGGAAATAAAAGTCTTGGGGTACGCTCAATGTTCAGTTGACATTTCACAAAGATATGCTTGTTTTTGTGAGAAATGAGAAAGAACAACCATGTTGTGTTAATATGAAAAGTGTATACTAGAATATTATTAAAATAACTGCATGTCATGTCATATCTATATTACCATTTTGTTGTTTTACGTCCTGCGGATTCAAGAAGAAGAATGACGAGATTGACGAGTTCAACAGAAAAGTAAGCTTGTCTGGTAGCCCAGTACAGTTGTAGCCTAGC
>NC_137690.1:22069699-22077199 GCF_963989245.1 Nansenia antarctica
AGGTTGGCCAGAAATAATTGGCTGTCAAGGAAAGTGAAGGTACTGTAGTGTTCTTTTTCAAAGCTGGATCAAGGAACAATGCAAGGACAGTGCAGGGGACAATAAGGGACAGTGTGGAGATAAAGTGGCCTGTCTCCTTTGTTTTCATTAAAACCCAACGAGCAGGAGTGGAGACGGTGTCTGGGTCACTACCGGCTCAGGTAGCCTGCCGAGAGAAGCCAGAAGAGATAGGGAGGGAGGCCATTCCACCTCAGCTCCCTCAGAGGAGGATCAAACAATTTCAACCCAGTGAGATAATTCTCCCTGAAGGCACACAGGCTTTGGATGGTTAATGCCCTGGGTGTGCCTCTGCCTTGCAGCAGCTAATGGCGGAGGAAACCATCACCGTTGGCCACACTTAAAGGGATAGTTCAGGTTTTTAATGATGTTATACCTTATTTTTCTCACATACTTGTGTTGTAGGCTCAACCCTAACCCTTTTTACGGTCATATTTCTATTATTGAGCTTTCTTTGGATGGCTCGGGGCTATCATTTAGCCATACCATTGTACATGAATGGGATCACCTGTACATGATCAAAAGCACAGAATACGGCTTTCAAAATGTCTCCAAGCTAAATGTAAAACATGATTTAGATTTTATAGATCATTATTTGTTATTGTGTCTTTGAATAGAATGGACTAGCTACTTCAACCGAATGACATTGTCCATGTTTTTCCGCTTGAGTGTTCCAAACCGAGGGCAAGACATGAAGTATTCTCAGTTTGTTCGTTGTACGTTCACACTACGTAATAGTGGGAAAAAAACGGATCGTTTTCATATTGACATACGTGTATAGCCCACAAAGATGGCTTTACAATTTCTTGTGGATATTTTTTTTAAAGTAGTCTACATAGTTGATCCCATTCATGTACACTGGTATGGCTTAAATACTAACCGCAGAGCCAGCCAAAGAAAGCTCAAGAATGGAAATACAGTATGATTGACAACAATTGTCTGGATGAGCCTACAACACTCCACGTAAGTGGAAAATGAGGAGCATTTAGCATCGAAGGACCTGAACTATCCCATTAAGAGCTCCAAAGGAGCCCTGCATGCTGCTTTTTGTCACTTCCTACACTGCCAGTGAGTCTCAATCAGTTTGAGAGAGCCAGCGCTGGAGGTGTTTACTTCACCATCATCTGTAGAGGACAATGAAGCGTGAGAGGCAGGAGTCAGCCACAGTGTGTGTGAAAAGATCCTTCGGCAGCTCATTTGAAAGTGTCATCTGAGATAGCGGATATAGAGGTGTGAAGAATGGCACGCAGTAAACAGCTAAACCGCTCGGCATGCACATTGAGCTCTAACATGCACGCACGCACACACACACACACACACACATACAGACACACAGACACACACATACACACACAAGAAAACACACACAAGCTAATAAAAACATGGCTACAGGCTTTGCTACATTTATACGGATGATATATTCACAAAATATAAGCCTATAGACAGCTTTGGCAACTAACCAATCCACAGTGATTCTGAACCCCACTCCCCACTCACCTTCCTGCAGGTACATGACAGCCTGTGAGTAGTTCTGCAGCGCGTGGTGTGTCCTCCCAAGGCTCCCGTAGGCCAGTGTTTTGGCGGCCAGGTCGTTGGTCTGTGCTGCCACACTCAGGTGCTGCTCCTGGAACACCACCGCCCGCTCATAGTTGCCTAGCGACTCGTAGGTGAGGCCCAGGTTGCCATAAGCACGGCCCTGACGGGCGGGGCTGCCCGTCTCCTCTGCGATCTCCAGGTCACTCTGGTGGCACCGCAGGGCCGTCTCGTACTCGCCCATGGACTGGTACACTCCGCCCAAGCCGCAGCTGGCGTCGCCCTCCAGCAGCCGGTCCTGGGTGTCGCGGGCGATACCCAGCTGGCGCTCCAGGCAGGAGATGGCCTGCTCGTAGTTGCCTAGCTGGCTGTGCAAGGCTCCCAGCTCCCCGTACGCCTGGGCCTTCCCTCCACACTCACCCAGCTCATGAGCCACCACCAGCCGCTTCTCAAAACACACCAGGGACTGCTGCAGGTTCCCCATCGCCCTGCAGGGGGAGCAAGACGGGAGTCAGGGCGGGCGGTGCAGGAATGACAGAGAGACATAGGGTTAGGGGGAAGTGGACAGAGAGAGATACTATGTAGAATGATGGGCCTACTAGACTGGCCTGTAATTGCCATCTGCTTCTCAATTGAGCAAGCATGCTTGTGGCGCTGAGACAGTGTCCTCTAAGCGCACTCTACTCACAATAACCCTCTTAATCTTTTTGCTTATCTCCTATCGAGGGAATACTATAAGTGCTATTATCTAATGGTGCATATGGCAGCAGGGCACTATTACAGAGGAATGAAGAACACACATCATATTGTCACAACAGCAACTAAGCCATTTTCAAGGCCTTGCATCATTTCAGTGTGAATGAAGCACATTTAGATTCCTAACTAACAGTACGTGGATGACTCATTCATCGCATCTCCTCTCCCCTTCAACTCCCCACTGCTCAGAACGAGAATATGTTCCTGGTAAAATAAGGGTTAAATAAATAGAACAGCACAACGTGTGTGTGTGTGTGTGTGTGTGTGTGTGCGCGTGTGTGTGTGTGTGTGTGTGTGTGTGTGTGTGTGTGTGTGTGTGTGTGTGTGTGTGCGCGCAGGGCTGCAGAGGAATGAAAAAGGGATTGAAGAAGGAAAGAAGAAAGGCAGGGTAGGGGTTGGTGGTTAATATAATTCACCATCCACTTGCCCTAGATGGGACAGCTGTCACAGCGACGGTACACAGTCTTTCTCTGCATACACAGTGACTAAGATCTGCATTCAGCGCAGCGCAACGTTTTGTAGTCTTGAACACCCCACTAACCCACATAGACCATTCAGATTCACAGGCTGAGCAACAATTGCCCGGATATTGTTTGAGAGGGGGGCATCAAAAGAATAAAAGACTTGAGGCTTAATTAATGTTGTGCGTTAATGAGAGATGGCTCTGGGAAAGGGGGAACGTGAAGGAAGAGAGGATGTGTATTATTCCCCTCTAAGCTCATGCATTGCAAATGCACACCCCTGATTAGTACGGTGGCATGTTGATAGTGCCACAATAAGGGGAGAATCATCTCCGAAATGAGGATTCCTCCTCTGCTGTAGTGTTTTATTCCTGGTGTATTCTCACTGGATGTTATCAGCCCCAGAGCCACACAGGGGAGCGAGGGGGGGGGGGGGGGGGGGGAGACAAAATGTAAAAGGTCGTCTCGAATTAACTGTGGTTCCCTCGGTTTCAGGCGTCTGTCTGCCAAAGCCTCTTTGCATACAGATCAAGCCGGGGCCAGTAGGCTGTTGTAGCCAGCGAGCTCGGAGCCAGGCTCACGATCCTGCCACACCGTCAAGGTGTCTCTGAACCATGGTGGTCCTGAAGAACCAGCACAAGCAGAAAGCAGCAGGCACAAAAAGAAAGCAAGATTATGCAAAGCAGGATTACCGTGATTATTAGTAATACCCAGTCTAAGCAATTATCTGTCACCGCAACAACCAGAGGAAATTGATATTGGCAACTTATTCAAAGGCAGAATAGCTTTTTGCTTTCAATGGTAGCTTAGGAGTGTATTAGAAATATCATGCCTTGCATTTAAACCTTATTAACCGAGAAAAGGAGAGATTAAAATGCTATTTATACTTTCATCAGCAGCACTGATTCAGATATTGGCTTTTATAACAGGCTGTTGGCAATTTCATGGTTTAGAGTGCTCTTCATACAACCACGGATTCCCATTATCGAATCTGAAGTAATCTAAGGTACCTTCTCTGTTCAGTTTGGATTGGCAGAGCCACCGTGTATACTGTATCAAATCACTTAGTGGAAAAATCCCTGCTTCAAAGAGAAGTTGTATTAGGACCAATGGCACCTCTTACCTGGAACGTCACATCTGTGACTCCTTCTCTGAAGAAAATAGCCTGCCAATTTGGGATGCTAGAGCAAACTAGTACCGGCTATCTACGATGACTGACCTAGATAGATAGAATCAGTCACCATCGGTACCACTCCTAGTTAAGTCAAATGAGAGATTGAGCTAACCTGTGTCCATTCCCGAGGCCTCGGTAGGCCTTCTCCTGGTCCTGCATGCGGTTGAGGCTCTGAGCCACTGAAAGGTACTGGTCGTAATACTTGATAGCCTCCTCAAAGTCCCCCAGGGCCTCATAGCAGTCTCCCAGGTTGCCATAGGCGCGGCCCCTGTCCAGCATCGCCTCGTTGCCGCTCAGCTGCTGCAAGGTGGCCAGCTGCTGCTCCAGGTAGCCGATAGCCTCCTCCATCACCCCCTGGTTCATCTTGGTGATGCCCATGTTACCGTAGACCTGGGCCTCCACACCAGGGTCCTTCAGCTTGCGGCCCAGCTCCAGCTGCTCCTCGTAGCTCTTGAAGGCCATGGCGTATTTGCCCAGGGCCATGTAGACGGCTGCCAGGTGTCCGTGGGCTTTACACTCCCCGGGCACATCGCCCAGTTCCTGGTACACCTCCAGCTCCTGGGTGTGGTAGCCCAGCGCCTTGTCGTACTTCTGCACCAGCCTGTAGGTGGCGCCCAGGGCAGCGTAGGCACACCCCTCCATCCTGCGCTCCTTCACCTGAAACCAACCACAGAGAAGATGTCACTGCATCAGCAAAATGAGCAAAAAACGGTAGCAGCGTGACATGAACAGAGCAGCTTTGCAAATTAATAGGGTACTGTCCTGTTACAGTACGCAGTGATCATCTCTTGACTGTACGCATAGTTAAGTTAAAACGCTTAAGCGAAAACGCTTTCCTGGGACAAGACAATAAATCAGATGCTGAAAATCTCACCTGGTGAGCTAAGGCCAGCTGTTGCTCATAGAACTGGATAGCCCCTGCCACATCCTTCTTACAGACAAATATGTCCCCCAGGTTGCCCAGGGCTCTGAAGCGGGCCTGTGCATTATTTAGGGATTGTGCCAGAGAGAGCAGGTATTTCTGACACTCCTCCGCCTTGGTGAAGTCACCCAGCGCCTTGAAGGCCAAGCCCAGGTTACAGTAGGCCTTGGCCTGGCTCAGTTTGTCATGCAGGTCCTTAGCCAGAGCCAGGTCCTGCTCATAGTACTTGACTGCATCCTGGTAGCTTCCCAGGCAGTAGTGGGCGTAGCCCAGGTTGTGGCAGACTTTCCCCTCACTCTCCATGTCCTGGAGGTCAGGGGACAAGCGGAGGTACTGCTCGTAGTAGGGCACAGCTTGAGGGAACTCTCCCCGGGAGCAGTGGAAGTTTCCCAGGTTGCCGAGAGCGCGTGCTTCGCTCTGGACGTCGCGGAGCTCGCGGGCGATGTTGAGGTGGTTCTGGTAGTGTTGCAGGGCGCGGTCGTGGGCACCCAAGGCCTGGTAGGCCACCGCCAGGTTGCCGTGGGTGGAAGCCTGGGAGGCGCGGTCATTGACCTCCATAGAGATCTGCAGCTCCTGGCGGTGGTAGCGTACAGCCTGGTCGAAGGCGCCCAGCGCGTTGTAGGCATTGCCCATGTTGCCATAAGCCCGTCCCTGGGCAGCATAGTCACTCAGTTCTTGGACAATGGAGAGGTGGGTTTTGTGGAGTTTCAGTGCAGTCTCATAGTCTCCCTTCATCTGGTGGATAATGCCTGCGGAAGTGAGAGGGGAGAAGATGAACATCCAATTTGCAGGAAAATAGGGGAGTTCAATTTAAATACCTCATCAGCCACACTATGTACAAAACCAGGAATTGGGAAAATCACACTTTTTGCGAAGCATCTGTTCCCTGTTCACACACTCCCAAGGAAATACAGTCGTTAAAATGGAAAACAATCACACTGAGTTAGAAAGAAATCATGGAATCATTATGTTGTCTAAGCTGTCTTTGATGATAGTGCCTTGAGAATAAACAATAAGTGAAAGCAACACATTTTTCAACACAAGAGCGAGAGAGAGAGAGAGAGAGAGAGAGAAACAGCAGAGAGAGAGAAAGAGAGAGAGAGAGTGGACAGAGCTGATCAAAAGCTAAACAAATAACTTAATAACTCAGAAATTAGATACAGTAAGTGTTGGGGAACAATACATAATAGAGATAATACATAATAGAGAACCCAGTGCATTGATCTTATTAAAGCTTATAAAATACTATCTTCTGGAAAACAAAATTGTTGCCTGCAACCACGCACACACACACGCACACGCACACGCACACGCACACACACACACACACACACACACACACACACACACACACACACACACACACACACACAGCAGAGTATAAAGAGTCATCAGTGCATGTCTATTTCGATTCCTTTCTTCTGAGAGCCACACTCAGCTCTGGGTCCCTTTCTCTGTTGTCACCCAGCTTCCATAAAATAATAATTACACTCCTAATATCAAAGCGCGCTGGCTCCCTGGAGCGGGGGAACAGAGGACGAGATGGCCGCAGGCTCGTGGATGGGGCCGGGGAGGACGGCCGCAGGGCTAATGATCGCTCACCACAGAGGGATCTGCTGAGGAAACACACGGCCAGGCAGACATTCATCTAGAGAGCCTGGCACACATGGCTCCTCTGCATCACTGTGTGGGCTAATGGGCCTAAGAGACCAGAGGAACAGCCCTCCTCACAGGCCACTGGGATGGGAATGGCGCCGGGGTGGGTGGGTGGGAAAACTGGGAGGGGAGGGGCAGGAGGAGGGAGGTTTGTGGGCTGTGGTGGGAACTTCATGGTGCCACTGGGATTAGCACACCACCATGTGTGTTTTCCCATTTATTCCTACCAAAAACCTGCCACAGCACTGGCATATTCAGAGGCTAAATAAACAGTGGGATAGAAACTAAACAGCCAACCTAACAGACCCACAGAGTGTGGGAGCTGTGGATGTGGAGGCATGGTGGCCATTAGAGTTGTTTGCTCAGATAAAAGCCCTGCATTAGGCTGATGGGATGCCTGGCGAGCGGCTCTAATGGTGTGTTGGTCTATCATCGGTCCACTAGGATGCATATTATTATGGTGTTTCTTCACTACAAGGCTCCTCTGAAACAACCTTTCTGTAAATTGCCAGATTTCAATAGACTCACAGGACGCGATGCCTTAAAATATATAATGTGCGATAAGAAAGTTCAATTCAGGTATCAGATGAACGAAGGTGAAGGTGGGGAAGGTGATGTTGTTTATACATCAAGGGAGGGGATTAACCTGAGAGAAGCACAAACGTGCTTGCATAGCAAGATAAACGATATCTTCCGACCAGTTTCAGAACTTCGATTTGCATATCCTACATCACAGATCGCCTCGTTCTTTTTTTTATTTTTTTTGCAATGACTCGGTACATGGCTGTCTGTCTGGAAAGGACATCTTTAGACACGGTGGGATCAGTAGGAACCTGATTGTGTATCTGTTCATCTCTGTCTACAGGTTAAAATGACGCAACCTAACCTCACCCAGTAATCGTCAGGTCTTCACCCAGAGGAATTAACAAGCCCCGCATACC
>NC_137690.1:22082199-22089699 GCF_963989245.1 Nansenia antarctica
GGCCGTATACATTCCTCTGCAAATCCATCTGCTTCCCTCCTGCCCTCTTCTGTACGCCTGCCTTATAAAACACCTTCACCCTGTGCTGTTTCCAGACACTACCACCCTTGGTAGTGGTCTCTCTTGTCTCTGCCTCTCTGTCAGAAGAAGGCCCCTGCAGTGCTCTAGAGCGAATGTTTCCTTGTTGGAGTGAAGAGAGAATGCAGTATGAGGAAAGGCTTTAAAGCCATTCCAACTGTACTGTAAGCCTACAAGGCTTTCTCCCTCAGAATCTCTCCTGCTGCCCATGTGACAAGCTGGTCGTCGATCCAGAACAGCACATAAGGGTCTTTATGGTTCTGTGTTCTGGTCTTTGCTGTGGGTTTGTTGTGTTTCCTGCTTTGTTTTGTTTTTTCTGTGTATCAGCAGAAAGAATGGTCCTCTGGGATACAGGGTGAAAACAAGGAGAGTGATTGCTTAATTAAAACTGTTACCTCCGGCCTTGCTAACTGATGGAGTCACTGTTTCAAATGACTTTTTTTGAGATGCAGGAAAAAACAACGAAGACTGAATGAGAGAGAAGTGGTGGGGGAGGAGGGAGGGGGGAGGGGGAGGTGGGAGAGGCCAGCACGAAAGCAGGGAAGAAACAGCTTCCAAACAAACTTATTACAGTCCTCTTTGAAGTAAATTGCAGGGGGAAACAATTTACAAATTAGATTCACTTTCATGAATAACAGAAATGCAAGCTAAATGCAAAGCCACCAATTCATTCTCAGATATATTAAATATTGCTGACTAGGGGGTAACTTAGCCTGCTAATGAATAATAAATGGGGTCTGGAATGCAACATTTTCATATCCTTTTATAGGTCATCGTGCACTGAGCCAGCACTCCTGTCACCGCTGGGCATCGGTAAAGCCTCAGTAGTGAGGCTTGTTACCACAGCGTTGTATGTTACCCTCAGAACCAGAGGTCAGAGGTCACCCTGCTCCTCCCACACAACATGGATCAAGTGTTGAGAGGGCATCATTAAAGTACTCTAAAGACACACTTCCTCTAACTGAAAGTTCTCTCTACTATCCATGATTTCTCCTTTCTCTAATCATGCTCCACTTTCTCTTCTCTTTCTCTCTGTCGTCTTTCTTTGTTGTAGGGTATTGCACAACATTGTTGTTTTCCAAATGAGAAAATGGAATTTCACTAGTCAATACAGCAGGTCAAGTATCCTCTGTGTGTGTGTGTGTGTGTGTGTGTGTGTGTGTGTGTGTGTGTGTGTGTGTGTGTGTGTGTGCGTGCGTGCGTGTGTGTGTGAGTGAGTGTGTGTATGTGTGTGTGTGTGTGTGTGTGTGTGTGTGTGTGTGTGTGTGTGTGTGTGTGTGTGTGTGAGTGTGTGTGTGTGCGTGTGTGAGTGACTACTGTGTGTGTGAATGACTACGCACCACCACCACCACAAACAATAACAGCAACAACAACAACAATGCTGTAATTAAAGAAATGATGCTTCTCAAACCCACTTCATTCTCTGTTATCTTCATTATACAGCTCTTCGTGAATCAGCTATTAAAGGTAATTAAGCGATTCATCAAGTCAGTTTCAATTACTGGGAGCCTGACAGCCGCAGATTACAATCACTAGGGGTGAGGGGAAGAGAGTGAGAGAGAAAGGTGGGGTGCGAGAGAGAGAGAGAGAGAGAGGGAGGGAGGGAGGGAGAGAGCAAGAGAGAGAGAGAGGAAGAGAGAGAGAGAGAGAGAGAGAGGGAGGGAGGGAGGGAGGGAGAGAGAGAGCAAGAGAGAGAGAGAGTAAGAGAGAGAGAGAGAGAGAGAAAGAGAGAGAGCAAGACGGCCATCCTATGGCAGTGACTGGGAGAGAGAAGGAGGGCAAAGGAGAAACAAGAAGTGGAGACAGGAGGGCACCCTCTACACAATCCCAGAGCTCCCCTGCACCTTCCAACCCATCACCATGATGCACAACAGCTTGTCCATGGCAGGAGGGATGGTGGTATGGGCCAACAGGCCTAATCTTCACCCATTCATTGTGCTCTTGTTCTGTCACCAGCTCTGGGTCTTACAAATTGCGGTGTAATTACTATGTCATAGACTATGAAGTATTGTTGCGACTAATGTTTTTCGTGCTACTATTTATTTACCAATAGGATGGACAACTTCTTTACGACTATGCTAGCAGTTTCTT
This sequence comes from Nansenia antarctica, assembly GCF_963989245.1. NCBI lineage: Eukaryota > Metazoa > Chordata > Actinopteri > Argentiniformes > Microstomatidae > Nansenia > Nansenia antarctica. Next base: position 22,084,369 of record NC_137690.1, read on the forward strand.
AATGCAGAGCTAGCATGGTGGGCCAGAGAGTATGTATTACAAAGCTCAGATGTACTGTAGCATCATAAACTGTTATTGCTAAAGGCCGTTCTTTTTACGACCACCAGCAATCAGCACCCCTTTCTGAATATTCATGGTTGGGACCTAAGTGCTCACGGTACCGGGTGAATATGATCACCCGGTCAAAAGGCGAGCTTCAATTTATGTTTGGCTGATTAACCTTGGTACCCGCTCCCACTCTTTCTTACATGGCGATTAGGAATAATTCATCTCTAAGAACCATTATGTCTCTTAGTTGTCCATTAGAGTCAGGTTTACAACGGTCTTGATGGCAATCGTAAGTCATCCCAATGAGGGCTGTAATGACTGGTCTAAAATCCAGCTGAATGTGCGTTGTGGCCGACCCGCTGCCGTATTGAATATCCATAGGGGCACCTTTGTCCCTCACAGTGTGTTTTATCATTATATTAGCCCTACTCAAGGTTATCTTGCTCATAATTTCATTTCTAAAGAGTTCCTGACTGTTCGATGACCATAGCTCGAAAAAGGGACAATAATTACGTTTTAAGTTCCAATCAAAAGGCCTGATCTTATAGTTAATTTCCCCCTCTCGCTTTATTTATCTTCAGCCCTTTCATTTGCTAGATTTGATTAAGTCCTTGCCAGTGGGGGGAGAGCCGAGCGGAGCGGCGCAGGGTAATGGGAGAGAGTTCCCATGAAAAATTGAAAGGGTTTTTATGGGCTTCATTTATCCTGTGATAGTGTGTACTATATGTCGGTGTTCCATCATTCTAGCACATCACAGCCTCAGATAGATCTCTCTGATGGCTCCAACAGAGACTGTCCCCTCTCCTCCGGTCCCACGCACGGACTGCTGTCCAGGCCAATCACATCACACCTCTGTGATCAGGCAGATGTATCCTGCATCACGCAACACTCGCAACACAGTCCGCCTTATTCTGCACCAAGCAAAATATTTGGTTTTCTTTGTTTAATGATCTCGCTTTTCATTGTATGTTGATCTTTATGTCCTCTGGTTGGTTGAATGAACAACCCAATAGACAGCCGTCGACATAGGTAACAAATAATAGGACATAAACATTGGCATGTAGGGCGAGCTATTGAAAGCCACTGATAAACAATCAGGAAAAAAAACAGGAGCTGAAAATAACGATATGACAGGAATGTGGATATCACCACTATCAAAGCCTGCTATTTGGCACAACCAGACATGAAATAAAGGTAAAAGACTGATGCCTTCACGCAGTCCCACGTGCACACCATGACCTCTACACTCCTATTCTAAGATGCACCCGTGACATCCTGCCAAGCTCCTTCAGAGGAAGCATCAACCGAACTCTCCTGTAGTTCACTGACCTGCAAAAAACCCCACAGTGAGGCAATCAAACAGTAAACATTTACCTCCTGGATTGTCCTTCTTACGAGGCCAAGTTAGATCAGGGAGATCTAACTTTCTAACAACCAGGTGCTTCCTCATCCTGGAGGATGTGGCCAAATAGAAGAGACTTATCACAATTACTCATCAGCAGAGGTAATGCTGAACAAGAGGGACTATGCTGTACATTGTCCTCAAATGCCATTGGTCACAGGGAATTCTATGAGGGAACATAACACTGTAAACTATGCTTACTGGGCCTTATTTGATATGAAATAGAAGATGTAATGGATCATGAATGGCTATGATATCCCCAGTGGTCCAAGCTCCCCCCCACAGGGCCCAGGCCCTGATCCTCAAGAGGTCATACATACCCAGGTTGGAGGAGGCCCTTCCCTCTGCGGCCCTGTCCTTCAGGCCCTCAGCGATGGCTAGCTGCTGTTCATGGTACTGCTTGGCTCTCTCCAGGTCCTGCATGCAGCGTGCGGCGTGGCCCAGCCCTGCATAGGCCCTCATCTCGATGGGCTGCTCCTCCAGCTCCTGGGCCAGCTCCAGCACATGTGTGTGGTAGGACATGGCCTTGTCAAAGTTACGGTGGTAGTGGTAGGCACTGCCCAGGTTGCTGTAGGCCCGGGCCTCCTCTCGCTTGTTGGTCAGGGCCTTGGCGATGCCCAGGTGCTGCTCATGGCATTGGACAGCGTTTTCGAAGTCGCCCATGGCGATGTAGACGGCCCCCATGTTGCCCAGCTCCCGTGCCTCTGAAAGCTGGTCCTTGGACTGCTTGGCCAGCAAGACACACTGTTTGTGGCTGGCCAGGGCGTTAGGGTAATCCCCTATGGCTGTGTAGACATGACCCAGGCTGCTCAGGGCCATGGAAGCTGCCTGTAGACACGGAGAGAAAGAGACACAGCAGGCACTTAGAAAACTAAGTCGTCGTGAAATTGATCCACATTATGGCGACGACATTTACTGAGCTTTTTTGCTTTTGCATAACAAACACCCCCCCCACCCCTCACATCCCATCCCCTCAAGTGCATCAAAAAAAACTGCAGTGAAAAATCTGAACTCTCAAATCTCTTTGGAGCCATATTGCTTAGGGACCAAACAACACACAAAAATGCTTTGCCTCCTTTTTTGCGAGCCGGGGGGGTAAACTCTGATGCAGATCAGCGCAGCAGCAGGCTTGTTTTAAAGCTGACAGTCTGCCCATTGCAATCTGCTTCACAGCGTGCCACCACCAACAGAACAAAGACCCAGCTAATCAGGGGGGGCTTAGCTTCAAACTTCAGCTGTGGGAGACCGACTGACTGTGTCTCCTCATCTGTTCAACCACTGGCAAGACCTCTCTACCTAGAGGCTCTGGTGAGAATATACAGTATATTCTTATCTATGGCAACAATGTCATCATCTTCTCACACCCCGTCCACCTGCATAAATAAAGCTAAACTACAGAGAGCATCCCGATAGACTGATACAGCAGAAAAGGGTCTGTAGCGAAACATGGCGTGGTCTGAAAAAGTACAGGCCGGACCCCCTAAGTGACGCACTCACTGTAGGCTTATTGGCTGTTTATACAGAGGGTAAACAGCTGGGAATTGGGGGCAGCTGTCTTTGTGTGGACAGATGTTCCATTAATCGCAAAGGACCAGCTAATAAAGCATCTCCTTCCTGAGGTCTCACTCTGTGTCCTAGAGACTGGGGGCGGGGGGGGAGGGGGGGGGGGGAGGGGGGAGTGTTGGACGGCAGCCAGGGAAGAGGACAATCACACCACGACATTTAAGGCCACCACTGTTTGAGTTTCGCTACGTAGGAGCGTCCCTGACACGGACGCTCAGGGTTACACTGAGTGCATTTAGAGGTAAAGGAGGAGAGGACGGTTGGAAGTCAAACACAACTACAGTAATGGATTGCCAACTGCGTCCTGTGTTGTATGCAGAGCTCTCTTTCTATGTTGTCAAACAGGCTTGTGCCTCAAAAGCACTAAGGTCAGAAGATGGGAGCCCTTCCATGGCTATATTAATACAGTGAATCCTTCTACACATTCTGATTCATATATTTCATATATCTCTGACTCACACACAACCCCCCCTCCCTGACCCCTATCCTTTTTTGTTGTTTGTTTGTTTTTGTTTTGTTTGTTTTTCTTTAAATTATCTATAAACGATACATGTACAGTTGAAAGAGTAGGATAAAACAGTAGACAAAATTGTGGATATGATTGTAGAAGTTTCTGAAACTGAAATAAAAAGTAAGATTTTTTTTTTTATATAAAAATGCACTAAGGTCACTATTGGACAAGCAGTATGGCCTATGAAAGACCCTGAAAAATAATACTCATGTCTAAATGTCATTAATAATTAAATTACGATTATATAATAATTAAAGCACTTTGAGCTGCAACGTTTGCAGGAAAAGCGCTATACAAATAAAGTTATTATTATTATTATTATTATTATTATTATTATTATTATTATTGCTCAGTTAAGTCTTATCCAGTTTATTAATACAACACTACTCCAGATGCAGTATTCACTGAAACTGTAAAAAGCAATTTGCAGATGAAATGTGAGGGTAATTCCTGCTCACATAAAGAGAGATTCTCACATTGCTCCGAATAATGAAAACATGTCTTTTTTATGGAGTTCCATGAATTAATAAAAACAATGCATATAAAATCGTTACTATAGTCGAAAACTCCAGGAGACCAGGAGATACTTAGACACACACAGAAACACTTTCTTGCTCTTTCTGTCTTTCATACTTGCTCTCAGAATACACACAGCATATAACATACAGCAGTGCTATCTTTCTTTTTATTTCACATGGCTGATGCCTGGAACCAATTACCTGCCGAAATAAGGACTTCCAGCAGTTTGCTCGAGTTTAAAGTCTCGACAAGACATTATACGGACCCAAGGAGGCAATTACCCTCCGTCACAACTGTTGCTGTTTCATGTTCCCAGATAGCCTATCTAGGGCTGGTCCATTACATGTGCCTTTTGAAGCTGCGCTCTGCTCCATCTCTCCAACTCCAACTTCCACTCTTTGAGCAGAGACACAGGAGAGGATCCCTCATCTCTGTCTCTGAAAATGAGTGTAATGGGGGGAAAAAGAGAGAGAGAGAGAGCGAGAGAGAGAGAGAAAGAGAGAGAGAGAGAGAGAGAGAGAGAGAGAGAGAGAGAGAGAGAGAGACAGAGCAATCTCTCTAGAGTTTAGATGAGTTGTACTTGTGATCAGTGTCCCTGAAAGTGAGACTGCAACGCTGCATTTTCTTCTCAGATGGAGAGATGATAGCAAGATAGTGGAGGAGCCAGTCTTGACAGTCACAGTAGATGCACTCAGGGGGGTTGAAACATGGACTCGTTTCATACACACCCGTGCCTACAACCGTTTCCCAGCACCGCTCATCCAGATTCACACTATTCACTCAATACCTAGCAGCTCCGGGAAGAAACACTTGTCTGAAACATTTAATTATTGTCAGAACGACCTCATTCTAATTTGATTCCATTTCTTTTCTCCACTTATCTTTCTCTCTCGCTCCCTCTGTCCCTCTCTCCCCCACTACTTTCATTCCATCTGTGGAGTCAGATCTGATTGTGTTTACAGAGTCCGGCCCTTCTCCGGATGTGTGCTGATTTGATTAATCCAAACGTCAGCCTTTATAAACTGTTGATAGACCGCTGGCTCTTATCAGCAAACACATTTTGCACGGAGGGTCCCCTAATGAAAGGTAAACTGGTGCTGGCCCCCGGAGGGAGGGGGGGGCCGGGAGGGGGGGGGGTCTTAGATGACAACTTAATCAGGAATGCTGGCCTTTTACTACGCTGACATGGACTGTGTGCTAAGTTCTAAGATGATACTCCAATGTCAACATGATGTGTTTATATTCTACAACACATTTGAGAAATGGCTGTTTTCCTTCCACATGCGAG
>NC_137690.1:22094699-22099699 GCF_963989245.1 Nansenia antarctica
CAGAGATGAGGCAAGACAAGAGAGACATAGGTCAGATCTGAAGACCCTAATCAATATGGGCTGGCCAGAGCGGGTGCCTGGAAGAGGCAGTGAGAGGAATGATGAGTGACAACCACCCACACCACCACTCACAAACTGGCTCTCATTCTCTCAGATGAAGCTTCCATGCAGCTCTTTTGAAAAACCACAAACTACTCATGCCTAATTGGTTGAGACAAAGGTTCAGACGAAAGGTGATCTCTGCTAAAGTGTGCGAGGCATCATTGCCTTAGATGAGTCCGTTTCTAAAGTTCGCTGTCTAGGTTTGCTGTCATCCTGAGGCTGAGAGGCTTCCATAATTCCAGGCTTCGACTTTCACAAGGATATCCTCTTTTAACTGTATACGGCTGGTCAACTTTGTTCGAGTACTGCCAGTTACTCCAAGTAGAGAGAGAGGCATGAGATGGTATATCTCTGGACACCTGATGAGGATGGACCTGTGGTATCTACAGCAAAACAAATCTGTCTGTCTCCTTCTCCTGTCTCCTCTTCTCCCTCTCCTGTCTCCAGTTCTCTCTCCTGCGGTATCTATAAAACAGCATATATCCAGCGTGTCCGGGCTTAAGTGAAACAGTATGTGTGTGTGTGTGTGGTTGAGGAGGAGTAGAACAGCACTGAGATCTTTTTCCTCCAAAGACTCACCTGGTCCCAGCTCAATCAGCTCTGGAGCAGGCAAGTCGGTCAGGGGGAGAAGGGGGTGTATCTGAGGTGACTGTGCACGGTGCTGGGAGAGGAAATGGATTGGTGAACTGGAAACAGCGCACAGTCCAAACTCCCTATGCCGTGTGACAGACATGGTACCTTCGGAGAAGGTAGGGATTCGTACTTAAACATGAATACCTTCATCGTGACCATCTCAGTGTAAAAGTGTTAACAAGAAGCCGGTCACTCCCTCACTCATGGGTAACACTCTCTCTCTCCTTCAGTGCCTCACATCCAGGTTAACAGAGCACAGAGCTCAACACATACCAGCAGCCCCAGTCAGTCAGAACAGCCTGTGATACCTCAGCTATAAAAGTGTTGGGTAAATAAATCCCCAATGACATGCAGTTGAGAGCGCGAAGGGACTTGGCTATGGCTGTGCACAGCAGACAAGCCTTTTAAATCCCCTCTCCCTCTGTGCCTTTAGTCTCCAAATGTAATTACAGGCCTGTTGAACACAGCAGCTACAACTGCTCTCAGAGGACAGAGGACAGCAGTTACACCTCCTCTCAGAGGACAGAGGACAGCAGTTACACCTCCTCTCAAAGGACAGCAGTTACACCTCCTCTCAGAGGACAGAGGACAGCAGTTACACCTCCTCTCAGAGGACAGCAGTTACACCTCCTCTCAGAGGACAGAGGACAGCAGTTACACCTCCTCTCAGAGGACAGAGGACAGCAGTTACACCTCCTCTCAGAGGACAGCAGTTACACCTGCTCTCAGAGGACAGAGGACAGCAGTTACACCTCCTCTCAGAAGACAGAGGACAGCAGTTACACCTCCTCTCAGAGGACAGAGGACAGCAGTTACACCTCCTCTCAGAGGACAGAGGACAGCAGTTACACCTCCTCTCAGAGGACAGCAGTTACACCTCCTCTCAGAGGACAGAGGACAGCAGTTACACCTCCTCTCAGAGGACAGAGGACAGCAGTTACACCTCCTCTCAGAGGACAGATGACAGCAGTTACACCTCCTCTCAGAGGACAGAGGACAGCAGTTACACCTCCTCTCAGAGGACAGAGGACAGCAGTTACACCTCCTCTCAGAGGACAGAGGACAGCAGTTACACCTCCACTCAGAGGACAGAGGACAGCAGTTACACCTCCTCTCAGAGGACAGAGGACAGCAGTTACACCTCCTCTCAGAGGACAGAGGACAGCAGTTACACCTCCACTCAGAGGACAGAGGACAGCAGTTACACCTCCTCTCAGAGGACAGAGGACAGCAGTTACACCTCCTCTCAGAGGACAGAGGACAGCAGTTACACCTCCTCTCAGAGGACAGATGACAGCAGTTACACCTCCTCTCAGAGGACAGAGGACAGCAGTTACACCTCCTCTCAGAGGACAGCAGTTACACCTCCTCTCAGAGGACAAAGGACAGCAGTTACACCTCCTCTCAGAGGACAGAGGACAGCAGTTACACCTCCTCTCAGAGGACAGAGGACAGCAGTTACACCTCCTCTCAGAGGACAGAGGACAGCAGTTACACCTCCTCTCAGAGGACAGAGGACAGCAGTTACACCTCCTCTCAGAGGACAGCAGTTACACCTCCTCTCAGAGGACAGAGGACAGCAGTTACACCTCCTCTCAGAGGACAGCAGTTACACCTCCTCTCAGAGGACAGCAGTTACACCTCCTCTCAGAGGACAGCAGTTACACCTCCTCTCAGAGGACAGAGGACAGCAGTTACACCTGCTCTCAGAGGACAGAGGACAGCAGTTACACCTCCTCTCAGAGGACAGCAGTTACACCTCCTCTCAGAGGACAGAGGACAGGGACAGCAGCTGCACCACAAACACTGCTTCAAAGGCATCAGCTCCCCAGACTCTCAGACACACCAGGTTAACCCAATCCTTTCAGCACTGCTGGCTCCTTCGCTCTACCACCAGGCAGAAAGCACTGGCCCCATAGATAAAGGCCAAGAGGATCTCAGCACTGGACTGTATTATCAGCCACAAAGGCGCATGCGCATGCGCACACACATACATATACACACACACACACACACACACACACACACACCACCTCCTCCTCCTCCTCCTCCTGGGACGTACATTTAAGACCAAGCCAGACGTGAAGAGAGCATGGTAAGCTCCCCACAAGGGAGAAGGATGAGAGCCATCACAGTGAGAATCTCAGTTACATTCCATTTCATATAGAGACACATGCTACACACATCTCCCTCATGGAGGGGTCCATCATTTGCCAGGGAAGGGGGGGGGGGGATTAAAAACAAAAATAGTTAAATGTGCTTTTTGCTGCCAAAAATGTCCTTGGGTAGTATAACACAGTGACATTGGTGTCTTTCATTTGCCACGGTGTAAATATGAACAAAAGACAACAAAGATAAAAGATAGAAGAAACATCGGGGGGACACAGGTTGTGGGGTAAAACACAGATAGGAGAGGAGGGAGGGGCCGGGGGGGTGAGGTAGTGGGGGGATAATCACTGCTCTTAAGTTGGTGTTTTCCTGGAGCAGATGGGGCACAAGCCTGCTAGTGGCGGTCTCCAGCTGTGAGCGTGCGCCATCATGCCCTGATTGACAGGGAGGGTAAATGGTTGCCTGCGGGGATCCTGATTGTATCCCTCGCCCCCTGGCAGAGCAGCAGCCTGAGGGGAAGTGGGATGAGTTTCCCTTACAGCCCTTCGGCCGCAAATGAAGTTGGGAGTCCCGGGTCAGACACACCAGGACTGAAGAAACACCTTGAGTTTGAGCTGCTACTGCGATACTAAAATCCCTACATAGACAGACAGACAGACAGACAGACACACACACACACACACACACAAACACACAAACACACACAGACACACAGACACACACACACACACAGACACACACACACACACACACACACACACATACACACACACACACACACACACACACACACACACACAGTTGCTTCTCTCACACAACAGAGCTGGATAGATAGACAGAGAGGGTGGGGCCAGATAGAGAGAAGGGGGAGTACTGAAGGGAGATGAGGGAGAGCGAGACACAGAGAGGAGATCAGAAAATCTGTTTACCAAACACTCTGCAGGGACTGTGTTGGAATTTAAAGGCCTGGTTTTCTGGAATGGTTGTTGTGTTCAGGTCACGCAATGTAAGCAGAGGGATTTGCCAGTGTAGGAGGAACACTTAGCTGTACTCAACTCTCTCCCGCTCACTAGGAGTGGGGGAAGAGCGTGGACTAGGAAACTCTTTTGCGTTTATTTACCTCTCATTTATGCAACGTAACTGTCTGCAGACTCCTACAACCAGAGACATGAGCACGGCTATAATTTGCTTCACCCATTCAAGGGCTAGAGTGATGGGAAAAACACTACTCCAGTTCCACTGAGCGTAAGGATGTCTGTGTGTCAGATTGCCTCTTAAGACTTGAGTGAGTGCAGAGTAGAAACCACAGACACACACTCGAGAGAGGGAGAGAGAGAGAGAGAGAGAGAGAGAGAGAGAGAGAGAGAGAGAGAGAGGAGAGAGAGAGAGGGAGAGGGAGAGAGAGACAGAGAGACAGAGGGGGCCTAGACGTGACAGGACTGATGGGATATAGACATCACAGTCATAACATGATGACTGCTCACAAACGAACATGAGATAATGCGCGATGAGAGGCTGGTTAGAGAGGAACAAAGAGAAGGAGAGAGAGAGAGAGAGAGAGAGAGAGAGAGAGAGAGAGAAGGAGAGGGGCGGAAATGAGAGAGGGAGGGTGTGCGAAAGAAGGAGAGGGAGGGCTTGCTAGCACAGCCCGGCCAACACCAACATCTATTACATGACTCATCCCACATCTGCAGCAGTGGCTGGCTCTGAACCAACCTGAGGTGGACTGGGACCAGAGCCCTGCCAGAGGCCCGCCCACAACCCCCATATCCTCCAACCACAGACCAGCATTCATCAACAACAGCACAGCAAACAGAGATATCAGACACACCGACATCACAGTCAGATAATGAAGGACTGAACGTAAGGTGAGGGGAGGTACTGTCTCTCTCTCATGACTGGAGCAGCCTGATACTCATACCTAACGAAGCTTGGGTCAAGCATGGCGGAGCAGCAAACCCAATCAGACGACAGTATGTCTGGATTGGATGTCTCTTTTCTCTGCACATACATGACCATAGTGGCTTTAAGTGACCCGGGCGGTGAAAAGTGACGACTGTAAATCACTGTAGCCGAGTGGAACCGCGCGGTGGTGTATTTTGTCGCTGTGCCCGACATACACGTACAGTAGCTTCACAAACATGCCCACAAAGCAC
>NC_137690.1:22102199-22112199 GCF_963989245.1 Nansenia antarctica
TTGGTCATTTACAGTCCATGGGAGTCCCGTTAAGTGTCACTCTGGCTGGCTGGTCCTGTAGGAGAGACCCCAGGTTGTTGGTGCAGGGCTGCAGCCCCTGTTTGGCCATGGGAATAATCGATAACCATTTCCACCCAGTCACAATGACTAATCAAGACCAGTAATTGTCCCAATGAGTAAAACCAGGGCTTGGATAGAGCAGTGCCCAGAGGACATTGTTGCTTTGCAGCATCGGCTGTCCCCGACCTCTGACCCTGACTCTTAATCACCAATTACCATGCAGCTTTTCAGCATGTATTGATGTAAGCTAGGGGCTTTGGGCCCAGAATACATATCAAACAGGCCAAACAACAACACTCACATGCAAATGTACACATCCACTCTAGAGGACACACGCTGAAAATGCAAATGTACAATAAACTGACAGCTGACGGGAAAATCGTTGATATATTTTGAGTATAAGCCAACATCGATGGTTTTGTTTGAACCGGCCAGTTGTAGTGTCTTAAATCTCAAGATCTCACAAATTACACAATCTTCCTAAAGGAGCTGCTGACATGATTCATAGACCGAATGACTAGTTTTTGTTTTGCAGGTCAGATCAAATCTCCACAGTACAGTAATATAGGTCTCTGTGTTAGTGTGCATCCAAGGAACCAATTTACACTGCTTGGCCATAAATAGGTCTTACACTAGCTAAATCAACCCTACCCCCCTCCCATGAGACTGTGATATGGAGTACGCTCACATACAGTATCTACACAGGCACTCACTAACACACATATAAAACACGCAAGCTCGTGCAGAAACACACAGATACACACACACACACACACACACACACACACACCCTCTCCCTCCCTTTCCTGTCTCCACCTCTCTCCATCTCTCTTTCCCAGTCTCCTCCACCTCCCCTTTACCTCTCCCTCCCTCTCTTTCCCTTCCTCTCTCCTTCATTAAAATGGACTTCCTAAAGCCTCCATTCGTCTTGCTGACAGCTCCACTATCGATCGGCCTGGAGAGAGGATGCCGTTCCAGGCCTTTAAATGGTTCTCTGGCCAGCCTGTGTGAGAGCTGGGCTGGAGGGGAGGGGAGGGGAGCAGAGGAGAGGAGAGGAGAGGGGAGGAAGGAGGGAGGGAGAGGAGGAGGGAGTGGAGCAGCCAGATGGAGAAACTAACTCACACCAGCTACGTTCGGGTGGGAGGTCTCTCCCATCAGTCTGGGTGCTGTGCTCTACTGAAGATGCCTGATTCACTTTGACAGCTGCGAAATCCTTTTACACTGTACTTGACCATCCAAAACAGAATGGTCCAGTTTCATCAACTACAGTAGGGTACAGCACCACGCCTTATACGTTCAAGACGCTGCTGAAAGGGTCATGGCCAAAGACACTAAGGGAGGCAGCCAGTATGAGCATGAGGCACCGATTTTCTCTAATCCATCCAAATGATCATGCAGATGATCAATTAAGCACTGAGATACCGAGCCAGTAGATTAGGCAGTGCCTCAGGATGCAGAGTAAGCAGGCACTGGCACCCCCCCCCCCCCCCCCAATGAGTCTCTGGTATACATGATACAGTATGGTAGGCCTCAATGACCCTGGACCCAGGGACGATGTAGCACTGCGGAGGAACACTCAGAACATCGTCCACACAGCGAAATAAAAAGAGGTTTCAATTGGCCCACGCTGACATCCCATTCATTCCAATCAAATCCATCCGAAGCAACTTTCCGCTGGCTGACGTCTTTAATGGGCCCTCATCCCTTATCGTCAGCCATTATCAAGGGAAGATGAGTTGGCACTTTCCGTCATCTCTCCCTGCTCGCCACACGATACGAAATTCCTCTGCCAAGATGAATGATTGGACGTTTGATTTTCCTAATGATTCAAAATCTCAGTGGCGCAGTCAGTGGCCTTGCCATGGAAGCCCCGCAGAGGGAGTTTAATTCCCCCACCCCCACTCTCCCTTCCCCTCCCCTCCCCTCCCCTCCCTCAGATGAGTGCTATCTGTGTCTCTGACTTGTCATCCATAATCATAGAGAACCACCAACAGCACCAGTCAGCGTGAGGGAGTCTCCCGTGACCGTGTCACTGTTTATTTGTTCTCTAATATGTCCCTCTGAATTGCCATTGATTGCGCCGGCCGAGGGAGAGAACAACAGACAAGGTGTAATATTCATGACAAATTACTCGACTTCCCCGGCTGCGAGGAGCAGTTCAATCTACATAAGGCCAAGCAGTGCTTAGAGACAGGCCTGGTTAGGGCAGACATTAACGGAAGGCCTTCTGATCCTCCTGTATCGACGCTCTGATCAGTAAATACATCAGGCTCTAGCGGTTGTGTACTCAGCTCTACGTATTCCATTCGAAAAAGACCATCACAGCAGTGGTATTAGAGAGCGTAGCTCTGCCTTCTGGAGGGCGTTCTTACTCTAGACGAGTGCAAGGAGAGTCCGAGGCTCCGTGAAATGGAGAGAGAAAAAGAGAGGAGGGGAGACAGATGGGTGGATGGAGATAAGAGGGGGGAGTAAAGGTAAGAGAAGAAGCACGGTAGCATAAAGGAGGCAGTGTGAAGAATGAACGAAAGAAAGAAAGGGGGAGAAGGAGGGAAGGAAGGAAAAAGAGAACAGGAAGGGGGAGGAAGGGAGAAATGGAGCATGGGGCAGAGAGGAAGGGGAACGGGAGGAGGCTGTAGGGGCAGGAGTCGATATAACGGCAGTCATTCATCTCTCTGACAGCATTCCAAGTGCTCCACTGGGGGAGACACACTGCTGCGTCACCTACAATGCAGCAAATGCGCACACAAATACGCATTTACAAACCCTCCACTCAACAGTGCATACACACACACAAACAGGAACAGGCACGCACAACACACACACACACACACACACACACACACACACACACACACACACACACACAATCATTCCCTGGGAGACTGCTGCAAGTCTATGTTCTGGGTCAATGGTATCTTGTAGGGTGGGGCAAAAAATCAGTAAATACACCATTACCCTCCAACGGGTACACACACACAACACATTGATAGCTACACGCCCTGAGCTGTGTGCATCAGTTATACTCAAACATCTGCTGATTAGATAAAGCAGTGTGTGCTGCAACAATCAAATTAAGAGCTACTGTATAAATCTTCCTGCAGGCTGAAGCCGGATGGTTTATCGTACTGTACCAAACTGCTGTGCAGACAATGGGGACTACGTTCATACAGTACATATACCCACTCAATATGGGTTATCTCTGTCCTCTGCACTCTTATTCTATAACCCCCCCCCCACACACACACACACACACGCACACACACACACGCACACACACACACACACACACTCGCACACTCGCACACACGCACACTCGCACACACGCACACACGCACACTCGCACACACGCACATACGCACACACGCACACATGCACATACGCACACATGTACACACACACACACACACACACACATCGCCGTTCCTCTCCTGGTCATGGTCTATTGGCTGTGCCGTATAATATATCTCCCATGATTCACGGCTAAGCAAGTCTGTGTAGAGCAGTTCTGACTCACTGGGCTGTGGAGAGCAGGGTGTGTGTCATTATGGCACAGTGGGCTGGACATGGTTTTAGAGATACTGCAATACTGCAACTAGCTTGGTTTAGCGGAATCAAAGTGTAGTGTCTCCCGTCTGCATGCTACTGCTGCATTGTGGTCTTGTCTCGCTTAGAAAGACATACCCACAGAGACCGATGGTTTTACAGTGGTTGACTTTGAGAGGAGAGTATCTGAATGATTATTATCTCCAATCATCTGGGACTGGGCTGCACCATTAAGCAAGCAAGAATATTCATGACTGGAGAGGCACTTGCATACATTTGGCATCTCACCTTTTTTTGGCATCTCACCCTCTTTATCCTCATCCTGAGACATTTTAACTAAATTAACCCCTCTAAATCATCCCCTAATCCCTATCCTCAATCAGCAGAGAGGGAAGTGGGGAGCGTGGAGGGGTGCACAGGCAGGTGGGGGGGGGGGGGGGGCAGAGGTGCCAGCTCCTCCCCCGCCGCCCCCCATTAGAGCGGACCCCATAAAGGCAGCTCGGGCACGAGGCCAGGCCCCTAATGACTCCTTAATGATGCCCCTCGTAGACTGCAGCCCAGCGTTGACAAACACTGACAAACCCTGAACATGACACCAAGGAACACCCACCCTCACCCCTCCACACCTCCTATTTACACACTCATCTCTCAACCCTTCCTCTCCCTCTCCCTCTCCCTCTCTCCCCCTCCCCGTCGTTAAGCCAGCTGGGCAGGAGGAGGTTCTTCAGGATCCCCAAACTACCCCGGCAGATAAACACCAATGATGAAGTGATCCGTGTCTCCATTTTTACTAAAGGGGTGCATTTGTGCAAATTCCTGTCAGCAGATCGACCGGGGGAGAAGGCATAGACAAACAAGGACAGAGGTATGGGTGGGGGAGGTGGGGGTTTTAAGGCAGCTACAACTATAGACCCAATATAAAAACACCCTTTCCTCCTCTTTAACTCTCTGTTTGTGATTTCCACTTCAACCAGGGGTTGGGGGAGCCAGCAGCAGCAATGTCCTTTTAACATCACAGGAGTTGTAATTACAGACTTCAGCATCGTCAGCCCTCCTCAATTTCTCCTAAATACTCACACCCCAAAATTAGGGGTTACCTCACTCCAGTCCAACCTACTATTTAAGACCAGCACGTCACATGAAAACAGAGGAGAAAACAGAGAGTGGAAACAAGACCTACAGAAGACTGACTTAAAGGTGTTTGTTTGTTGTGGCTGTAAAGAGGGGGACTAAACCAGGTGGAACCACATTTAGCCTTGTGTACTGCTCAGTAGGACATGGGTCTAAAACTAAACTTGGCCGGGGCACATAGAGGATAAAGTAGAGAGTCTGTTTATGTTATACCTCCAGTATATCTGGCGGCTGAAAATCTGCTAAAGATATTTTCCAAAGGCTGAGAGTTAAAGAAAAACACAAACTCTCTGGTACGGTATGACCTCACTGGCTTGGACTGCAGCTCCTTGTCATGGTCACGGATGACAGAGCGTGGACTCCACCAATCTCCCCTCTACCAGCTAACCTGCATCTTTGATATTACTCTATTGAAGACATCCCACTTGCCCTATCCATCAACTTATCTCTCCTGCTCTTGAACAAACATGCACACACGCACACACACGCACACGCACACACACACACACACACACACACACACACACACACACACACACACACGCACACACACACACACACACACACACACACAATGACACCACAAATCACTTCAAGATTTTCCATTTTTAAGAGCAGCGTCCATTGAAAAAAAGCGGAAAGCTTTTAGTGCTTGTCACCAACAAAGCAGGGACCTTGGTGGCGATCATCAGGGGAAAGTGAATAACCATATATGACCAACATCTTGGCTACTGTAAATCCAGGCTCATGCCTGTTGTGGCCTGGTGACTGTGGCTTCAGCTGCCCAGCTGTAGTAGACACAGCAGCCTGTTCACCAGGACCAGCTCCCCTGAGCGGCGCAGAGCCAGGGCTGTGCCAGAGCATTAGCAGATGAAAGAGAGGCCGTACGCTGCTCTTTTACTGATAAAAAGCAGCAGGATCAAATGACTGTCTCTGATTTATGGTGAACACTCCTCGGAGGATCTCTGTCTTCTGTCTCCCTCTGGTCCTCCATCACAGGAGGGACAGTCTGAAGTGGGGGAAAGGGTATCAGTACGAAATGCTGCAGTAACACAGAGGTGGACTAGGAGAATGGTGTGTGTGTGTGTGTGTGTGTGTGTGTGTGTGTGTGTGTGCGTGTGTGTGTGTGTGTGTGTGTGTGTGTGTATATGAGAGAGAGGAGAGTGCCCACTTACTCTCTCTTCCCTAACACAGGAATAAAGGCTATCAGAACTCTGCGGTAAGCCAGAGGTGGATTAGTTCCTAGCAGTGTTGAGAGCGCCCCCTACGCTCTCTCTCGCCACACTGGGGTAACTCACCCTCCGCTGGATATTCACTCAGCACCACATCCTGTCTCCCGTCTAGCCTGCCTGGGTTCTAAGGAAGTGACCTCACCTCCACAAGGGCCAGATAATAAGTCCACATCAGAAACAAAAACAGTGGCGGTGCAGTAATGAGGGATCCGCTAGCCCCCGGTGCGCACTGAGGGAGACCAGGTGGTGTGACACACATATGACTGTGATTAGGGGGCCGGCGAGGGGGCAGGCCAGGAGGGGACGTCCTGTATGAGGCAGCCGTTAGTAGCGTGGAGTGACCTCGTCATGGCCCTGGGATAGTCCCTAACACGTCCTACATTCACATGACTGTCGCGCTTCCAAAAGCACTGTGTGTGTGTGTGTGTGTGTGTGTGTGTGTGGAGGGGATTTTCTCTCAGAGTCAACCAATGAGCAGTGCAACAAGTTGCTGTGGGGAACATAAACACATAAAGAGAGAAGATGAGAGGTATATCTGACGGCTAGTCAGGTGGCAACTTGGCGTTATTAGGAGGCTTTGGGATATCATTAAGGGGGGGTTCATATAAATCCTGACTGAGCAGGCAGGGTTGTGGGAGCACACACACACGCACACACACACACACACACACACGCACACACGCACACACACACACACAAACACACACACACACACACACACACACACTCATTAAAATCTACCATCTGGTCAGCCAATTAATGCCGCTGCCTAATACGAGCTGGGTAATAAGACCCCCAAATCAGACACGAAAGACCCCTAACTTGCCTTGTGCACACCTGCGATAACCCTAACATTGACTCCTCCTATGGCAAAGACACACTACTAATCTCCTACAGTACCTATAGTATACCTCTGAGCCTATCTATCTATAGGCGTTCGTGGGGAGAAGTCAGGGGGTGCTCTGGACTCATTCGGTTTTGCTTTGTGCATTGTGTGGCGTCTGACTGGACTGTTTAAACGTCTCCTGATATCTGGGAACACAAACAAATGTAGCGCTGGCCTGGCAGAGAGGATAAGAGAGACGAGGGGAAACAGGGGCATTCTTCTCTCTGTGTGACGGAACTCTGCTGGAACGAGCACCTGTCACCCCCCCCCCCACACACACACACACACACACACACACACACACAATCACTATAGAGGTCAGGGAGAGAGGAGAGGGGGGGAGAGAGGGAGAGAGAGAGAGAGAGAGAGAGAGAGAGAGAGAGATAAGAAGTACAGAGTAGAAGTACTACTCTGCCCCCCCCTCCTCCTCCCCCTGTCTCCCCCTCTCTATGCTATCCTCCCTCATGCCACGCTCCCAATTTTCCACCCTCTCCTTTTCTATCCAAACAGCTTCATCTGTGTAAATTACATTCCAAAAATCAGCATATGTTGCCAAAGCCCCAGATTTACTGGAACATGAACAGGATAAATAACTGCATAATATCTGCATAAACGTTTTGCATTGATAACGAGGAGCACCAGCTGCTACTTAAGGCTCCTATCGGTCTACTCTACCTCTCTCTCTCTCTCTCTCGCTCCTGATCTCATCACCTTCATTTGTTCACCTAACCTACTTCCCTTCCCTCTGTCCGTCTGACTGGAGGCACGGCGTTACCGCCCTTCAGCGTTACCCTTCAGTCAACCTCGGGAACGAGACAGAGGAACACCGGACGCAGCAGAATCACACGCCTGCAGGAGGCACTGACAAAAGGAAACAAAAGAAGCCGTCCATGCGTGGCGTTCACGGACAGACCTCTCCTCTCTCCTCACGGAGCACCACGACGATAGAAAAACTGCATGATTGGTAGGTAGTTTTATCTTGGACATATGACTGCCTGAAAAAGACCACTTGCCTCCCCCCCACCTCCACCCCCCCAAGTTCTAAAGCCTGTGTCTCTTACCTCCCTGTCCTTCAGCTTCATGGCCAGGACCAGCTGGTGGCGGTGGTTGGTCAGGGCCTCGCGGTAGTTCCCCTTGGAGAAGAATGCCGAACCCAGGTTACCATGGGCACGGCATTCGCCTGTTTGGTCACCTGGGGATAGCAGGGTAGTTAGGAGAGAGAGAGAGAGAGGAGGACAGGGACAAGAGAGGGGAGGGTAAGGGAGAGAGGGAGCAGGACAGGGACAAGAGAGAGGAGGGTAGGGAAGAGAGTGAGGAGGGTAAGGGAAGAGAGGGAGAAGTGAGACTGAGGTGATCAACAATCCCTGGATAGAACAGAAGAGAGTTCAGAACACTGCTGTTCAATGCAAACGCAAATTCCACTAAGAACACATCACAACGCTTCCTCTTTCAATCCAAGCATCTGCATCCCACTGTCAAAGGATGCATTCAACAGATAATCACCACCAAGGGTGCTGTTGTTCATTGCGGGGTCTAAAGGGGAGTCGCGGTCCACTACCGCTGCAGAGCGATGGTGCGATGGATATCTCTTGACACTGACATCCCATTATGTCCTTAAAAGGGAATGTGGCCGTTTTAAGCCGGTGTACAGTGATCCATAGCAGGTCCGCTAACTGACAGCAGGTAGGCCTGATCTCTAGGTCCCAGTGGGGTGAGAAGGAGGGAGGGCCTTATTATTTCTGCCTGATCGACAGGCCCCACAGACGGGGGCAGAGTCGGGCTGAGGGAGCATGGTTCTACCTGAGATCCACACCGCTCTCCCCAGCTTATCTCAGGCTGTTCGGCCCACTCATGTGTCAAACTTCCTGGAGCAAAAACTGTGCTGCCTCACACATACAGACACACACACACAGACATGCACGCACACACGCACGCACACACAGATGGAGGGGTACACAGTAACTGTGAACCAAAATACACACACATGCTGTACACACAGATGTGAACAGATACAGGAAGCGCATTGGACACACATTAAACGGATGACTGACAACCCACACACTCACACAAGCAGAAACATCCATTCATCGAGAGCAATAAGTTCAGCTCATTATTGGATCCCATTATGTCAGTGATCAGGGACCATTCCAGGTGCATTTCTTAATCGAATGATGTGTCAAAGGGTAGCTGGGGTAGTTGTTTTCCTTCATGGATCATCTGCACTACAGACACTGGCCAACTCTAATCATGCCCATCCTTCAGGACTAACAACCACCCTCCCCTCCCTCCCACCCCCCACCAACACCTCCCCCTGGCCACTCACCTAGTGTCTTGGACACCTCCAGGTCCTGCTGCATGTAGCCTGTGCTCTTCTCGGCGTTGCCCAGCGACCAGTGGGCACTGCTGAGGGCGGAGAAGACGGAGCCGCGGAGCTTGAGGCTGCAGGTGCCGATCTTGAGCGCCGCCTCCAGCACCACAACGGAGGCGGTGTGGTGGCTCGCCGTCAACAGCTCCTGACCAATCACAGAGACCACCACGAATGGACTCTTGTCCAGCTTCATCTTCTGCAGCTGCTGGTAGGTGGGCTCCAGGGACTCTGGGGAGGGACAGGGGGAGTCGGGGTGAGAGAAACAAGACGGCCAACACTGTGAGCAGCTTCTTTCTGAAATGAATATTATGAAATGTGTATTCTATCTCATCAATGAATAGCTTGCGAGACAACAATATTTAAAGCCACTCAACATATTTGATAATGCTGGTCCTTATTGAATTCAGTGTATTTCCAGGACAGTAATGGGCATGCTGTTGTTAGCTAAAAGACTCAGGTTTGGTTGTGATGGCTTTAAAACTGTGCTCCACTTCTCTAGAGTAATCTAGGGCAATACTTTACGTACAGCGAGTGTTTAGACACTCCTGCAAAGTGAAATTATATTTCCGTCTTCTCTTTATTTTCATTGGATAGCGTAGTATAAAGAGAGAGAAGAGAAGCCTGGGTGGGGTTTGAGGCAGAGTGAGGAGGAGGGAGAATGATGGTGAGACCGCTGCTGGTAATGCACAGGGGAGGGGGACAGAGGAATGCAGAGCAAAGCAGAGGAGACACACAAGGTGACCTTTGGGAGGGCTGAAAACGCACACAATGGCATAAATC
>NC_137690.1:22114699-22142199 GCF_963989245.1 Nansenia antarctica
GCTCAATGATATTCACTGTAGAGAACAAAGATGCGTCTAAACCTTGATATCTGAGGAGAGAGAGTTGACATAATGATCATAGACTGTGGCGAGAGCCAGGGATGGAGAGAGAGAGAGAGAGGATTCTGAAAGCAGTTCCCCCTCCTTCCAGAGCCCTTTGTTGTGGGAAACACAAAGGGGTACAGTATGAGTCACATGAGAACAGTATATGTTGTTTAGCTCTGTACGAATGGGAAATCTCTCACATCTATAAGAGAGAGAGAGAGAGAGAGAGAGAGAGAGAGAGAGAGAGAGAGAGAGAGAGAGACAGAGACAGAGAGAGAGAGAGAGAACAAAAGTGTATGCTGTGTTGTATTGGGGGCCATGGTTGGTAAGAATGTGAAAGAATGTGGGAATTTCATATTGTACTGCAAACAACCATACACAAACACTTGCAGCAAAGTATGCTTAGGGGACATATAATACTGTACACACTGTGTCCTTGAAGACATGTGCCTTGGGTGTGTTATTTTTTCATTGTTTGTGTTCTCGGTATCCGTATGAGTGCAGCTTCATACTGTATGTGTCTCTCTGCTCAATAATAGAAGAAAAACAGAAAAGTAAGGACGTGACAGTTTCTTGGGAAGACGACAGGGTGTGGAGGTGTTTGAGGGAGGTAACGGCTCAGAGTCATTTGCTTATTCCACTGGGTAGAGACATAAAGTTTAGTAAGAGCACTGGCGTCAAACTCCAAGCGAGGTTCAAATTAAATTAGCTGGCGAGGTAATCCCCAGTCCAGAGGGGAGTGTTACATGGGCGATAAGCAGGGTTGGCAGGAAGATGGCCATCCTTAACTTCAGTGAGAGAAAGCGTCGCTTCCCTACCTTTCCCTTATCAGAGGGCTTTGGCTGCGTAACACTGATTATCCTCCCTGTTTGCTGGCGTAACGCTGATTATCTTCCCTCTGTGCCAGGAGCCCCTCTGAGAGGATCATTCCTCTTAATCCCACCGACCTAGCCCCCCCCCCCTCTAACACACCTTGGATTTGGTCCCTCTCTGGTTCCCTGGCACTGTGGGAGATTTGGTAAACAATTAAGAGATTAAAAAAGCCTGGGCCAAGAGTTTGTCCACCCCCACAGAGAGGCCCGAGCCAGGTCCAAGGTGTTTGGTGCTGGGCCCACTCCCAAGACTTTTTTTTGGTTTGGGTTCTAGCCCCAGGCTTTATAATGGGCATCAGATAGGCTCTTCACTCTTTGGTTCTCACTCTTTGGTTCTCATTCATTCAGATGCAGCCTTTTTGCAAACAGGGGATTTAGAGAGACCTTCTATGCTGCCTAAAAGGCAATGATCCCTCTCTGAACAAAGCCCTTTTTGGATCCATGAAACTCATTGTTGTTCACTACAGCAAAATATCGTATCGTACAACAGGGCTGTATTCAATCACATAGTACAGTAGATCTGTACAGTAGATCTGTGGAGTTGGGTGGTTTCGGTGATGACAAACAGAGACCGCAGGATGACTCACAGTCTCGGTTGGCTTGGGGACAGACTACTAAACCCTCTGCGGCGGTCAGCTGAGGTGAAATGGACCCCAGTGTTGTTCTGAGACCCATGTGTTTGGCCCACAACGGCTGCTTACTGGGAGCCGGGTCGCTGCAGCTGCCTGATACATCACAGATGATGGAGCAGGGAAGTCACAGAGTTTACTGAAAAGCCATGGCCTGGATAAGCTACTTAAAAAATCCACTTGGCTTTGGAAAATAGGCTTTCACACAGGAGTAGATACTGTAGACAATGGCTGCGTTGTCGGATGCTCATTTAGATAAAGGAGTATCTATTTCAGAGGATCCGATCAGCCGCTCTGATAATCGGACATGCTGAAGGTTAAACAGCCCTGTCGATCAGGGGGACTGGTCCAGACGAACAGTCAGGGGGACAGACAGAAACACAGTCTGCCAAGCACCTACAGACAAGCTGACAGACAGCTTGAGTTACACTGACACATTTATTGACTGACTGACATCAAGATTATCCTGAAGACACAGATATTTAAGCAGTACGGAAGACTGAGAGAATAACAGAAAAAACAGTCAGATTACAGACAATAACACACACACACACACACGCACGCACACACACACACAAACATATTACTGTACCTCGTAAGGGGGACTTCATGGCGGCCTCCACCATGCCCACCAGTAGCTGCAGGCTCTTGGGGTCTTGGGCCAGCCCCGAGGCGAAGGCGGCCAGTGCGTCGGCATGGCGACCAAGGTACTGAAGGGCAACACCCTGTCGGAAGTATGCCTGTTGAGAGGAGAGAGAGAGAGAGAACGTCAGTGCTCCTGTCTACCACCTCAGCATGGGACTTTACACAAACACATTAGACACACTCATTTCACGCCATTTGCATTCTTTCCACATGAGCAATTTTCATAGAACATGGCACCACTCTCCTTTGTATTGCCATAATAGAGTGATTGCTGTGCTTTTCTGTACTTGGTTAATTAGATTATACTGTAACGACCCTGTGTAAGGACCAGCAGCTCTGCCAAGGGAGCTAACTCTCTTGGTGTTGTAGCTAGTTAACTCTCTTGGTGTTGTAGCTAGTTAACTAGTTAACTAGGGGTAGTGGTGGTCTAGTGGATAGTGAGTTGGACTTGTGATCGGAAGGTTGTGAGTTCAAATCCCGCCTGAAGCCACACCACTACTAGTGTGCCCTTGGGTAAGGCACTTAGCCCTCAGTTACTCCAGGGGGAATGTCCCTGTAATTCGTCATTGTAAGTCGCTTTGGATAAAAGCGTCTGCTAAATGGCAAAATTAAAAAAATAATAAAATTAAAAATTTAAAAAATATATTAACTCTCTTGGGGCCGGTTTCACAGACAAGGCTTAAGCCTAGTCCTGGACTAAATCACACTTTCAATGTAAAATCTCCATTGAAGATGCTTTTTAGTCCAGGATTAGGCTTAAGCCTTGTCTGTGAAACCGGCCCTAGGTGTTGTAGCTAGTTAACTCTCTTGGTGTTGTAGCTAGTTAACTCTCTTGGGGCCGGTTTCACAGACAAGGCTTAAGCCTAATCCTAGACTAAAAAACATCTTCAATGGAGATTTTACATTGAAAGTGTGATTTAGTCCAGGACTAGGCTTAAGCCTTGTCTCTGCTAGCACGGCCAGTTTGTAAGCGGAAGGTCGTGAGTTCGATACCCGCTTAGGGAAAGCTACTCTGCCCGGTTGTTCACTACAATACGTTTTATATAAATGCACATGACACACACTGACTGCTCATATGTCTCAGGAGCCTTTTTTCTATTCATAAAGAGATGTTTATTTTTTTGTCTGGTAGAGGGAGTCATCTGTACACAGTTCTGGCATACTGGGATTCCCCTTAGATTGTGTTGGAGCCAGGAGAGACAGAAAGAGAGAGGGGGGGCCTACTGGAGTCACTTTGTAGGATCTTAAAAGGATTCTCATAAATACTCTAGACACTTCACTCTGTTCCTCATAGTATGGCTGTAAACCAATATTGCTGTGTACAACCACCCTGGAACTGCCATGGCTAGTGTGGACCTCTGGAGAGGTGCCTGGAAATGTTAGAAATAGAACAGTATGAACTCCTAGTTTATTCCCACAGCTCTTAGTGAGTCACATGACACATGATTATTGGGGTATGATTTAACGCTAGGGAGACCACTCATGTGACTGAAGCCATATCTTATCTTGAGATTCTCAAATGTTTGGGAACATGAGTGATGAAGAAAAGCAAAACAACTGACGATGCCCAGGATCCAATTTAAACCATGCAAGTAGGCTTTCATCAGCATCTCTCCAGTCTGTTTGTACTGTCTTGAGACAGACCTGTTTCAGATTATTCAGCCTGCCTTGTTTGTCTGTGAGTATGTTTGTGTCCCCGATCTGATCTGAGACAAATCCCAGTCCAGAACCCATCCTGTTCTGCTCCAGCTCTAGATCAACAGCCTCTGGGAGATATGGAACCAGTCAAGCTCACTGGGCTCCGGCCAAACCACCAAATCCCCCCAAGATCCTACATGATATAAACAATGCAAAACTTGTCCTAGCTCTCTCAAACTCTCAAAACCATAGTCATAAAACATAGCCTACATTTCAGTAACACAAAACCACACAGCTCCTCCAATATAATCTAGAACCAGGCATTTTATGTGTCCAATACACACTGCACTGAGCCCAAAATCCAGGCTAACTTTATCCTAGCAATGTCCTCTCCATCCCTTCTGACAGTGCTCCCCTACTGGGTCTGGGTCTTTGTGTGTGTGTGTGTGTGTGTGTGTGTGTGTGTGTGTGTGTGTGTGTGTGTGTGTGTGTGTGTGTGTGTGTGTGTGTGTGTGTGTGTGTGTGTCCGTCCACCTGGGACAGCAGTCTAACCTGCAGTCTGGCCACCTCCTCCCCAGTGGGGACACTGACTACACCAGCAGCTTCCTTAAGTGACACAGGGGCTAATTTGCCATTAGCATCTAAGAGGCGTTTTCATTACTCTTCCCCAGACTCTCTGTTAGCACCGCTAGGGAAAGGGAAAAGGGGAGAGGATTAGGGAAAATGAGACATGACACCGAATTTATGGAGACCAGTAATTAATTTCGCTTCCGTCCAAGCCCCTTGTTGATTACCAATCTCTCTCTGCGTCCACCCCCACCCCCCACCCCCGCCCCATCTGTTTCCACCCACCCCAGCATCACAACTCCATTGAAACGAATGAGGACAGAGATTAGATTCAAAGCATTAACCTTTGTTCTAACACTGTTATTATAGGAGGGGAGCGAGGGCCAGTGCGCCCGCTCGATATTAATTGCATCTGGTGGCGGATGAGTTTTGGTTGGAGCTGTAGGAGCAAGACAGAGGCTCACAGACGTTCTGCCCCGGGGAACAACAGACATTTAAAAGCACTTCTCCCTTTGATTAGATTTACTATATGACTGCTCTCCCAGAGATTTCTCCTTCCATTCCCGTAGTTCTGCACAGTGACTGAGCGGAGAGAGAGCGAGAGAGGGAGAGAGAGAGAGAGAGAGAGAGAGAGAGAGAGAGAGAGAGAGAGAGAGAGAGAGAGAGAGAGAGAGAGAGGGAGAGAGAGAGAGGGAGAGAGAGAGAGGGAGGGAGAGAGAGAGAGAGAGAGAGAGAGAGAGAGAGAGAGAGAGAGAGAGAGAGAGTAAGATGAAAAAAGCAACGGACGCCTTGCTTCAAACATAAATTGACATCTTCTTTATTCCTTTCATTTTTCCCCCCTGTCCACACATGCAAACATTTAAAAACCTATACCCTCTGGAGAGGGCATTAGAATATTGCAAACACAAGCACGTGCATAAATGCATAAATCAAAAAGCGACGGTGAAAAATGACAGAATCGATGCAGCGCGTAGACTTAAAAGAAGTCTCTTTCTCCCCTTAATCTTTCCCTGCAGTAAAAAAAACACAGTGTGTTGTCTACAGTAGATCACACACACCGAGAGCCACACACACACACACACACACACACACACACACACACACACACACATATACACATCATACAAACAAAACAGTAGGCTTTCTTTAGAATGAAATACACAGGTGAAACACATTCACAGAGGTCGCATTTACAGTAGAGAATTCTATTCATCCATAGCGTGATCTTTCCTGAAAAACACAGCAACACCCACTTAGAGCTAGTGCTCAAGTGATTAGCAGAGCCTCTAGCTCTTAGCTAAGAGAGAAAGCATCAGAGAGAGGAGCTCTGCAGATTAACTCTGCCTTTCAACATTACACACACAAAAGAAAAGCACAACCACATGTTTAATCATCTTACTCTCTCAACCCAATTTCAGGATAAACACGAATGTTATGAAAGAGATTAGCGTACTAAAGAGAGTTGAGAAGTTCTACAATAATATGGGATCTAACCTCACTACAGCTGGGCCTCTTGTTCAACATGACAACCGATATTTCTAAACCATTGTTCTGTGTGAAATTTAAAACAAGTTAAATTGAATTATTGAACCTTCCTGTGTCTCTGTCTCCTCTCTTTTCACCAACTACTGTTGGTGATGATGCAACACAAGTTTGGATCGACTGGGAGGGTTTATAGTTCTTACCCGAGGGTGACGTGCGTTTATGAGTGTGTGAGAGAGAGAGAGAGAGAGAGAGAGAGAGAGAGAGAGAGAGAGAAGTGTGTGTGCCTGCCAGTGTGTATGCGAGAGAGAGAGAGAGAGAGAGGGAGAGAGAGAGTGTCGAGGCTAGAGAGACAGAAGGGAACAGAGTAGAGCTGTGATAAAAGCATTTCTTGTTTCTCGAACATTTTAATATTTCATGACTGCTTGTTTGAAGTAGTTTTAAATATTCATCTTTTTATGCTTAAGAGGACAGGGGGAAGTGATGTAAAAAAAAAAAAAAATCCTCACACTATTATATCATGTTACAGTCACACACACATGCACACGCACACACATAAACACGCGCAAACTTTTCAGAGGCTGGTTTGTTCCTCCGAATAGGGCCCCTAGTCAAGGGTTTGACAGGAAGTTTCCAGGATTACAGGATGAGGGGGACACAGACCAGTGGGGGTGTGGAGAGACCAACTGTTAGTGAGTCCTTTATTAGCAGATTTGGGTCCTAATACCCTGGGCATCTGCCCTGGCTGCCTCCCCAGTCTGGCCTTTTCAGTAGCCCCCCCAGGGGTGCACTGAGCCCCCATTCATTCACAGTGTGTGTGTGTGTGTGTGTGTGTGTGTGTGTGTGTGTGTGTGTGTGTGTGTGTGTGTGTGCGCATGTGTGCGTGCATGCATGTGTGTGTGTGTGTGTGTGTGTGTGTGTGTGTGTGTGTGTGTGTGTGTGTGTGTGTGTGTGTGTGTGTGTGTGTGTGCAGGACACGTGTGAGCTCCCTGTATAATCTCATCATGTGAAAGGCTCTCTCAAAGTCAGTAAAACATATTCTCATGTATAGACTTACATAGAGTAGCAAGCAAAAACAAATACAATATTATCTTGTCTCGGTTCAGGCCAGTCAATAATATGTATACGCTTCTATAGCATGGGAGAAACTAATCAGATCAATAGAGGAGTGGAGGGCATGGGTCCTGTAGTGTTTACAGGCATTCTCAAAGGTCATTATCACACACCAAGTCTGATTCAGAACCTGGGGGTTATGGGAGCCTGACCCACCCTATCACTAGTACTAACCAATACAAACCATGGACCGAACAGACTCACTATCTGCCTGAGAGGTCAGCCTGGTGTCCTGTGTTTGAGTACCAGGTATTGTAAAGTGAGTACAGTAGTATAATGATCGCAGAGTCGGCGGTTCGATCCCCGGCTCCTCCTGTCCACGTGTCGAGGTGTCCTTGGGCAAGACACTGAACCCCAAATTGCTCCCAATGAGTGGGCCGACGCCTTGCATGGAAGCTTGCCGCCATTGGTGTGTGATGTGTGTGTGAATGGGTGAATAAGAGGCCATTGTCAAAGCGCTTTGGAATAAGGCGCTATATAAGTGCAGTCCATTTACACTGTAGTTTGTAACTCAAGGAGGAAGTGAATCATATCAAAGAATTCTACTGTAAGCACAGCACACATACCAGTGAAATACATCAAGGTGCCAAACCCAAATAAAAAACTGCAGTCAAATGTCAAGGGTATGGAGCCATGGACCAACTGTTAGCCTCAGTTGGGTCATTCATACTCAGCTGGGGCTGCTCTCCACCACACGTTTGGAGAAGCAAGAGGCTTTTTACTAACACATCTAAACAAACGGCAAATGTCTCTAAACAAACAGCAAATGTCTCCAATAACAACAGCGGAGTCAGTCTGTCATTTACTGTAACTCTCCGCTCCAGCTGCGATCCAACGGCCAGAGGCCCTATGAAGCTCACTGTGGCCGAGGCTGAACATGTAGTGATGAGAGACATGAGACATGCTTTCAAATGAGAAAATCAATAAAAGCAAGCATAAGCTCCATTTAGATAGTGCCACACCCTCTGCTGTTACTGTGTGGTTAGGCGGTGGCTAGTGCAGATGGTTTGTGATCGCCGACAGGGCAGTTGGTGCCAGTGTGGGTCCTCTGAACAGAACCCCTGCCAGTACAATAATGGAACCCAAATCAGAGCACCACAGCAGGCTGCAGGCTGAACACACATTCACACACACACACACACACACACACACACACACACACACACACACACACACTAACAACAATGCCAATGACAAAACTAGCAGCACACACACATCCCACCCAGATACCCCCCCATAACATACTTCAATTGTTCCCTTAGTCCTACCAATACCACACCACCAGAACAGGCCTGACACAGGCTGGGACGGCGGGACACAGATTAGCACCAACAGCCTGGTCTGAACAAAGCCATGGCTGCCTTTATTGCCGCTGTATCTGGGCTCGTTAACAGCTAGTTGCTGTTGCCTGGTTTCCAATGTGCCCCAGAAATGTCATCTGTCGTCCAGAGCTTCAGCCACGTGCCTGTGAGAGATCTCTCAGATCTCTGCCACAGCACCTCAAGGTGACACCAGCCGATTCGCAGGGTACACAAAATGTCAAATGCTTCATTTAATATCAAGGGATAACTGTCGGCCATGACAAATTGAGAAAGGAGAACGGTGAAAAAGCCAAATGGAATGATTGCTGCTTTGGGCTTCCCCCCCCCCCGCCGTCGGACAAGCTGGTGCCACAGGGCAGTATGGTACCTGTGCTTATTTAAAATAGTTCTCAAAATCTCAGTCACACACAAAATCACACACGCATGCACGCACACACCTATCGCACACACCTAGCGCACACACCCAATGTCCTCTACTTTCTCTCTGCCTCCCCCCAGTTGAAGCCTGCCTCTCCCCCAGGACTGGGGAGGTCAAATGTCAGCCATCAGTTGTCTGAGTCGGGAGGGATTACACCCTGGGCCTCGGGGCAGACACAGACCTGAGGCCCAGAGGGTCACAAGGACAGAGGCATGACACAGCTGCCTGTCCATTACCATCTCCCCAATCTAATATAACACGCAACACAGGAGCAGTGGACGCCACCAGCACAGGACACCCTGAACCTAAAATGTATCAAGTGTGTGTCCACTCAGTAAACCAACACACACACACACACACCTCATTATTTTTCAGAGTGAGAGGTGACCGGACACAGGGGGGCATGCTATGGATGTATTAATTCAGCTAATGCATTAGTAATGTTTCTCTTGGTTTTGTGCTCACGGTACTACTGATTAGTGAAGAGGCCTCGTGGTGCAACACAGGTCACGCCCGGGGTGATTTCATGTTCTGCACTGCACGTCAAAGATGCATGTTAAGCAGTAACGCAAGACTCGACGAGGCGCAATACAATCTGCACGTAGGTAGACGCAGTAAAATATTTATGTTCCATTGATGTATTCATCCCTAAGGGAGCGGCAGACTCTTGTGATTGCTGTTCCATCCAAAGCCCTTAATTAGCCCATTAGATTAGATGGGTTTAATGAGAGTAAATTAAACTGATCATTCTTTTCGGGGGAAGGCTATTAAGGGTAAATGTTTCATTATTCAAGGCTTCATCTTTCGACTAGACTGGTGAAGACTGTCTCCCAGGTAGAAGCCGCCCGAAGGTTTCCAGGTAGACACCCGTCAGTGAGAGACGCTGTGGTACTCTCCCATGGCAGTGGGCCAATCGATTGGGCAGCGCACATCAAACCAGCGGCAGGCGTAGGACTTCAGATTGGAAAAGGTCACAGTCAGGTATGTGGAATCAATGCTGAGCACTCTGTATTCACCAGGACTCCCATTATGCGGGGGGAGAGGGGGGGTGGGGGGGGGGGGGGGGTGGTTAACGGCTTCTAAAAACAATTATCAAAAGACAAAGAGCTTCTTCAATACAGAAGGTCAACCCTTGTGATCGAGGAAGTGTCACACTGTGTGCATTCATCGTGACAGCCAAAGTGAAACAGAAGGGAAAAACTGATATTACTCGTTTATCACAAGCAGATGAGACAGCAAAATGGTGGCTCACATCAGAGTCCTTCTGTCAGTCGACAGTGTGTTCACTTGAGCACAGGAATGTCACTTACTCCTGTAAGAATGTCAACCACAATAAAGGGCCTAGGATGTTAGTCACCAGAGACATGGAAATAAGGAAATAACACTAATGGAAGATACTGTGTCTGTGCAAACCTATTCATTGACTGGGGCGCTTAGGTGGCGTAGCGGGTTAAGCGTCGACCATGTAACCGCAGGGTCCCCGGTTCATATCCTGCATGTCATCCCTCCTCTCTCTCTCACCCATCCTTCCTGTCATAATCTATACTGTACTGTCAATAAAAATGAAAAATATGAGTGGGACTGCCCCACTCAGAAAAAATTACCAAAAAATAAATAAAAAAACTATTCATTGACAATAGTAGGCTAACATCAGTACGGGTACTACGGCCTGGTACGGCTCGGTTGGCAGTGGAGAAAGCGAAACAAACCGGGCTCACACGGTACGGTACGGTAGTGGAAAAGCGCCATGATACTCCTTATATCATTCACAGCACCACAGTTACAATGTTACACTACTACGTATGACATTCTACACCAACATATCCCTGATGTGGTATATCACATGGTATAGCATAGCATATTCATCATCATTTCATCATATTCATCATCATTTCATCATATTCATAACCTGTACAGCATTTTGCACTAGTGTTTCTACTGCAGTACGACTATCATCACTTTATCACTTTATTACCTTATTCTACTTTATTATTACTTACTTTACTTATTTTACTTTATTCTGTTATTGTTGATTTTGTATCTTGCTGCAATGCCAATGTTGAAGAACCTAAGCCTAAGAATTTTACTCTTGTGTACATTTACATTGGATGTAATAAAAGCGATTCTGATTCTGATGTTAACATACTTGCTCTCTTATCAGCATCTCAAGAGCATTTGGAGGCTGAGAGGGTCAGGGTGCTAAACACAATTCCATGCCCAGGGCATAATGCCCTCTTTCAAACGGATCCTCGGCTCTGCTCTCGAGTCTCTCCTGCTTGAGCATAACACACGTACCCAAAAGCCACAGGGGCTGACTCTCAATTAAAGCATGCATTAATTACTTAAAGGAGCTTTAATCAATCAAGCGCAGATGGTGAACCTGAAAACGAGCTCACAAACACAGGCAGCCCTGTGAAAAGATGTGGCCAATACACTTGGTTCCGGTAACAGCTGCAATATCTTCAGCTGCAATGAGCTGGTACACTACATGTCATGTTCACAGCCGTGTCTAGGAATCATGTAGCATTACTGCTTGTAAACAAGGAGGAGGTTACTCTCATCTGTAGTGTCTGATCTACAGTATCTGTCTTCTTGATTTTTGAGTGCAAGGCCCCAATGTGTTGCAACAATCCTTGAATATGAGAAATAGTGCCGGTGATACAGACAAGCTCTTGTCCGGAGTAACTAGTCTCTACAGAGATACTCATAACCTGCACAACAGATGAATGTTCCTCTGTTCCATCTGTGTGTCACATCCTGTAGCAGCGAGTCCCAGAGCTGCCTGGCCCTGGTACTGCACTCCCCTGGCCTGAGGCTCCACATCTTCCATCTTCATTTGTACTGCCTTAATTGGCTTTGACAGTGAACTCAGGCATGGCTGAAAAATAGCCACCTCTCTGTAAACACAGAGTGAACGACACATGTTCTCATCATGGTAAACCGGGCGTTTCCCTTCCCCATTATCGTTGGGTCGACAGAGTATCTTAAAGTGACCCTCCTGAACACCTCTTGAGAACGTGGCACATTTATTTTTGTTTATCTCCCCAGCCAAGCAGGTTATAGCCTATAGATGCCATTTGAGTGTCTAACCGACGGGACATCTAAGTCATAGTATAGTTCATACTAATTGCCAAAAATGTAAATGTAAATGAAGGAGGGGAGCCAGTTACTTAGATGCACAAGCGCTTTGCAGTTCAGACTGAGTTTCAGAGTTAGATACAATAGTGACCTCACTAGAACTAATTAGTGAATGGAAACCACAAAGTTTCCATGAATTAAATGTTGCTGAGTCTGAAATATTTAGATTCAAGTATAAAGTATATAACAAACAAAAAAAACACTGAATGGCCTTGAGCATCCCAACAAGTCATTACTTCTCTCACACTGTTAACCAGTGGGCAGAGTTCCCTGTCCGAGTCAGCACTCGGCCTGGGATCATTAGGTTGTTCTGAGTTCTGGGCTGCGCCTGCTGGCCTTAATGTTGGAGTTTCTGCTTCAAACAGGAGTGTCAGCAGAGGAGCCTTGCTCATGTTGTTTCTCCAGAGGTGGCCCCACACACTTCAAACATACAGCCTCATTTACAGCCTGCCTTATACTGCAGTGCTCTAATGAAAAGCACAGCTAGACTGCTTTTGATATCGGCTAGCATGGAATCATACATGATTAAGTAAAGACTACTCAAATGGACACATACGACTAAGAGAGGCTGGGGATACTGGGGAGGCTGGGAAAACAAGAAGATGCGGGAGACGCAAGGGTCAGACGTACCTTTTCAGGCTAAAAAACAGGAGGAGAGAAAAGAGAGAGATGAGGAGACAGAGAAAGAGAGTGAGATAGATGACGGCCAAGACATAAAGGAGAGAGAGGGAGAGAGAGGGCTGTGTAGCTGTTGCTTTTCCATGTATCCCCTCCCAGCCATTCTGAGAATCCGAGAGCTTTGTTGTGTGTGTGACCCGAATCTCCTCTCTCCGTGTTTTTTTCCTTCTCCCCGTGCCGTGCAGCACTGTGCTTGGTTGTGGCGGCTGCAGCGGCGCTGTGGCATGGTTGTGCATGCGGAGATCTCCCCCAGCGATTACCAGATAAATGCACTTTAATTCACAACACATGCGGCAGGGTTTATATATAGACTGGCTAATTCCCCATCGGCCATGCTGCAATATCAACTCCATACCACGGCAATTTAAGTGGGTGATGAGTCCCGCGCCGACCGGCTCCACTACTTATCATATATATTACATGGCTGGGACAGGACCGTAGGAACATATCGGGAGCAGGAAAATTAAGATTATGGGCGGACGAATGTGGATTTTTCATTAATGATGAGGATAGTGGTTTTCAGAGCCCTATCTATTCTCCCCAGGCGTAGAGTCATAGACACATTCCAGTAGTAGACATGCCATTAACACAGAGGCAACATCAGGCACAGTACATGCCTCCTTAAAAAAAACGTACTTTCTATTTCAGTAAGTGAATTAACAGCAATATAAGACACATCCTGGTTTCTCTACTGGGATCATTCTGACATGTGGTGACAAGTCGTTATGCCACTAATCTAACACTGCATATAAAGCACCTGCAGTCTCTAGGATATCTCATTAAATCATCTTTAGAAATGCTTTTTAAATGTTCTTTGGCCATCATTATCAAGTGTGTCCTACTGTTAGACATGTACTTGGCTCATACCCATGTCTCTGCTGAGTCCTGTGACTTTCTGGACAGTTCAGTAATAAGATGAAGTGGCCAGGTTTTCTGTCCACCTGCGCTTTTTGAAATAACAAAACATCTTAATTGAAACTCCTTCTGCAACAGTTCTTACCATCCAAGTAAGCCACCTCCACCACCACACCACTCATTGCCTTGCATACTAATCTGTGTTGCTCTGCTAAGCTGATCAAACATCATTAATCTATTTGTAGTTTGTATTTTCTTCCTAAATGGGTAAATTAATAAATTCCACTACTACAGCCAGCTGGGGACTGCAAGCCCTATTGATTGTTGGCACCCACACTATGACTCATAGTGTGTGTGTGTGTGTGTGTGTGTGTGTGTGTGTGTGTGTGTGTGTGTGTGTGTGTCTGTCTGTGTTGGTGGGGGGGGGGGGGGGTTATAGGGGAGGGGGGGGGGGGATGGTGTGTTTGAATCACTTGCTAAAAGTAGACTTCAGTACCTGCTCAGCACGATAGAAACATTGCAATGTATTGTATGACCAGCCATCTCTGGGCCTGCAGCGCCCCCAGTGAAGGGGCTGTTGGACTGGGGAGGGAGGCAGACTTGAGGCTCTGAGGATTGGAGGAGGAGGGAAGAGGGAGAGGATCGAGGCACAAGGGGAGCAGGGGCACAGGCGTAGAAAAATTGAGGGCACGGCTAGCTCAGGTCTGAGGGAGAGGGACGCAGGAGCCCTCATTTCATACTACAGAGGGTTTGGCAATTACTGGTGACAGCGGCTGGCACGGCGATGGGGAAAAGATTGATCCGGACAAGCAGACCCGTTTGCTTTGTTAAAAGTAATTAATCACAGTGGCCGAGGAGTAATGGTGCCTAGAGTGCATTGCGGTTCCGGTGTGTGTGTGTGTGTGTGTGTGTGTGTGGGGGGGGGGGGTGTGTATGCATGTATGTATGTTGAAGTGAAGGAACAAGAAGTATAGAGTGAGAGAAGGAGAGAGCTATGGGGGAAAGGGCATAAGAGAGAGATGGAGGAAGGGAGGTAAAGAGAGAACATGAGCACATTGCACCCATTTATTCACATGCATGCATTCAAGAGGTCCACTACTGCCATCCATCATCACAGTCATATCCACACCCACTGAGCAGCAGGCTACAGCCTAGGGAGGGTGTGTGTGCGGGTAAAGAGGAGGAGAAAGAGGAGGGGACCACGACGACGACACATTCTGCTCTTTCTCACTTTCTCTCCTTCACGCTTTTCTGTCGCACTCTTGCTCTTTGTCTCTACTATACTCGTTCCATCACCAATATTTACCTCTCTTCTATTTAGCACCAACAGAGCATTCTCTCTCCAAATCTCATGTCTCTCTTTCTCACAGATCCCTGTTAGATTAGAGCACCCCCCCACCGCCCCCCAATCACCACTCTCTGTGGCAAACTGATAACAACAGAGAAACCCAGAGGGGCTGAGGCCCAACACTGATCAATACCAGAGAACACACACTGGGGGGCTCGGGGGGGGGGGGGGGGCGGGGGCAGTGATCCTGCATCAGCTTGGGGTCTTAGGGGGATGGAGGACACTTGAAGATGGGAACATTGCATCTGAGATCGTGAGTGGAGTAGAGAGAGGAGCGACCCCACAGACTACATGGGAATACCACAGAGGTCTTGTGGCATCGCTTCTCCCCGAGCCAAACCGCTTTGTGTCAAGAGAGGTGCTTTACGAGTGCAGCACAAAAAATAGCTTCTGCACACACTCACACACACACACAGTTGGTTGTCGCCCGAGGCCTCAGCACTAATGGAAATGGAAGCCAGGGAGCCTCAATGTCAAAACCTAAGCTGAGCAGAATACCAAATCCTCTCCTGACGCTAATAATTACCCCTAGCAAGGTGCAACGCCACAACATCACTTTCCAAATGGACATCAGTGTCGCTGCATACTTGGATTAGTGAAGTGCCTGCCTGCTCTAATTTGCCAGCGGTTCGCTTGGGAGTTTTACAGATTCAGACTGTGTTTGACCAATAACGACTCCATGCCCCGAAATGGATTGACTGAGGGCTCTCTATATATCACCTCACTGTGTTCCTCAGTTCAATGTAACAACCCAGTGGTTTGATTGAATACGGGCCCTAAAAGGCAAATAGAATCCTGTAACATCCAATGGGGTGTGAGTGTCCGGAATGGATGTTCGGAGATAAATGACCCAACGGCAGTGACCCCCCTCCTCCGCGGAGTGCAGCTGTATGAATTACCTATCAAGAGTGGCCAGGGCAGGGAGTGATGACCCTGGCTGATGTAGCCAACCCACCACCATCATTTACAGAGGCACCAGCCCGGGAGGAGACCCGGCCATAACTAACGCTTCCCGACTACTGTGCTAGGAGATGGTACCAAACCTCTGGGCCATTAGTGTGAGTGAATACGCTCATAACTTATCATTAGACTGGCGCAATGTGAGGGATGTTCTATAACAGATACTTCCATTAGATCTAACATCACTGCTCACTGAGTTACTTCGAGAATCAGGAGAAAGAATGAGCTGAAACGCCCTCCATAGGTTATCATCGTATAGGTCAATGTGGACCGATGTCTGCTTTTTACCTACAGCACAGTAGCTACAGTATGTTAGCCCACAGTATCGGCACTCTACTGTATTAGGACTCTACTGTGTATATTGTATATTTCCCCACAGTCCAGTTTATTATCTCTCTGTGTTAAAGACAACTGCATGCAGCTCACTATTTCCTAATGCTATCTCCTTGTGTCATTAATCATGTTATGGCATTTGTACACCCTTGTGGTTATCTATTTTCCTGTGCTTCTCTATGAATTAGAACCTAGATTCCTCATTGTGCTACCCATCAAGCTTTGTGTCTCTTAAAATGTTCTATCCTGGGCACACACATCACCCCCCCGCCCCCACCCCCACCCCTCAACCCTTACCACCACCACTCCCCCTCCCCCCACCCCCCACAGTAGCATGCTCTTCCAGTGCTGGGGGATTAGGCATCTCATTTTCAGCCTTTTCAGCTCGTCTACTCCCTAGAGGCCCTACAGATGAAGAGGGCTTTTAGAGTGCTCGGGGGAATTTAAGTCAACCTGTGTTGTTTCATATCCCCCCGAGTGGGGACTCCTCCTCAGCCAGGGGGTCTAAGAGGGAAATGTCACTAAGGATTTAGACAGGGATGCACAGACATGACGTAGGCATGGCAAATATGCACTATTGGGAAGCAGTAAGGGGTGTCCAGCTGTTATTCCAAATCAGATATTGACCTGGCTCTGAACTGGAATAATTAAAGTTTATTATTGCTCCAAGTCTCTTTAAATATATTTAATAATTTAAACATAATATTAAGTCCCTCAGCTCCCTGGTTTTCCACAAGAGATAGACATCCCTGATCCTTCAGTCTTGGTGATATGGAAATACACAGCAGCCATTTTAAACATCGGGCTACTGTACCATACCATAGCGGTTACAGATAGTTGCTGAAATGAATGACAAACACCATTTCAAGGTTTATGTTTTTTACACGATAAAAATGAAAACCCAACACTTCATGCATGACTGAATGAAAAAAATGACAGCACAGAGTGGAGCCGTCTGACTGTAGCCTTCAGACAGAACCAGATACACCTACTGTCAAGGATCAGTGAGCAGGCTCTTTGGTTCTGTCCCATAAAGCTAAACAGTACCTATATGGCCCCATCAACCACAACCGTAGAGTCGTTTCGTTAGATTGTTGTCTGATTCATGAACTTATGTCCGGTTCAAGCTGAAAAATGTAATTAAAATTTTTTTTAAAGGAAAAAACCATTGTGTTCAGATTCAGCTCCAGCTAAAAAAACAATACAACAAAGGAATCTGTGCAGTTCATATTGTGTGTGTGTGTGTGTGTGTGTGTGTGTGTGTGTGTGTGTGTGTGTGTGTGTGTGTGTGTGTGTGTGTGTGTGTGTGTGTGCGTGTGCGTGTGCGTGTGTGTGTGTGTGTGTGTGTGTGTGTGTGTGTGTGTGTGTGTGTGTGTGTGTGTGTGTGTGTGAGTGTGTGTGTGTGTGAACTCTCTCTCGTCACTGCGTTGTCTTATTAAAACCATAGCCTGGAGAGACTATAGTAATTACCGAGTCCCTCGCTACACCTTTTGGGCCAAATCTGATGTGCTGCTCCAAATGTCGAGCGTCTTAGCCAGCAATTAAACGACATTCCCCCCTCAGTGTTTCTTTTTAATGGGCTCCCTCTACTAAAAATAATACCACAAAAGGTCTCTTCATAACATTTCAAAATATCATGCTTCCTCTTCATTATCTTGCAAATAATAATAATATCAGATTTACATACTATTTGACTATGTCTAGTGTCTAGGGATTTTAACAACCAGTCCTATTAAGAATCCTGACTATGTCTATCTTAATCGGGCATCTGTACTGGATATCCCAATAACGGAACCAACAATCAACAAGAGAATTGGACGAACACAAAGGTAATCAATGTGTGCAAACACCAGACACACAACACATAACCCAAGGTCAGAAACAGCGTGCAAGACATGACATCACTCCCTCTCTCTCTCTCTCTCTCTCTCTCTCTCTCTCTCTCTCTCTCTCTCTCTCTCTCTCTCTCTCTCTCTCTCTCTCTCTCTCTCTCTCTCTCTCTCTCTCTCTCTCTCTCTCTCTCTCTCTCTCTCTCTCTCTCTCTCTCTCTCTCTCTCTCTCTCTCTCTCTCTCTCTCCCTCTCTCTCTCTCTCCCTCTCTCTCCCCCTCTCTCTCTCTCTCTCTCTCTCTCTCTCTTCAGCTGTACGTGGCTCTCTGAATGACGCCCACAAGCTATGTTCTTGAAGCCCTGATCCAGTCTGGTCACCCCAATGTCACTCTACAATGAGTAACATCCAATTAATGGGCCTGCGTATCTATGCATAAGTTGTCACAATGGCAGCCGATGTAACCCCTCCCTCTGCCGGGTACAACTACAGCGAGGTGCTCAGTGTTTGTGTCACCTCTTAATTGCATTTCTTCCCCCATGGTAGAGGTAAGGCTTTGTGCAGGCGCCCCGAGGAAGAAAAAGAGGGTCAGGCTGCCAATTTGGAACTGGCAGGTCGAGAGGAGCGGAGGCACTTAGTCTCGCTCGAGAGGCGAATGGAGAGCCACTGCCCGTCTATGGAAACGAGGACAAACAAAAGAGAGATGAGTGAAGGGGAAAGAGAGACAAATCCTCCTCTTTTCCTCTCACTATGGTGTGTCTGGGAGAGTGACATGTGGCTTAAGTGTGTACGTGCCTGTGATTAAAGCCTTTAACGTGCCACATGTGGTCCAGAGCAATGTGCTACTCCAGTAGGTTAGGTAGGCTATACTATACTGAGCAACCTGTTATTCCTGCCTTATGTAGAAGACTGGTGTTAGTCCTCCACAAAAAAAAGGAACACAGTAGAGGATCGGATTTAATTGTCTCCACACTCTCGTCTCCATGTTCTAATGCTGCCTCCAAGGACATTGCAGAGTCACAGCTCAGCTGCCTTTGCTCCATTGAACATGAAGTATCTCCACAAAATACTTAGTAGCAGTTCATGCTGAACAAGAAGGTACAACATACTTTGGCAAGCACATTGATTATTAAATGGGTAAAGTTGTCTTCGGAATAAACCGTACAGCGCAAGAAGCGGTAAACCTTCGATTCATGTTTCTCTCTGTTACCAGTCTATGTCCATTAAACTATCTCAATGTGACAAAGACTGAGAGACAGAGCTAATGTAGAAGAGAGAGGATGGAGAACAGAAGAGAGAAAGTTGAAGGTGGTGTAAGGCAAGCAGGCTGTGACTGCATACTGTACACACACAAAAGAAAGGATGAAGAATGCCTGGGACCGGGCATAACTGTTATTTACAACTCATGAAGAAAAAATGTCTATACCCCCCCCTTTGGCCAGCACTCCTCTGTGGGGAATCGCTTCCACACTTAAAGGGCTATGGCAATTCAAAAGAGCAGGCATGATAATTTCAAAAGACCCCCCCCCCCTATTTGCATTCCTCTGTGTCTGAGGGAGGCTGTCTGACTGTCTGTCAGGAACCAGGCCATCCCTACGCCACTGGGACACGGCAGCTCCAGTCAGGAGTTCACCATGGGTCACCACCATGGGTCAGCACCGAGGTCCGACTCCTGGGAAAAGCAGCCATTGTGTATGGAGACGTGCCTTCTCCATAGTTAAGAGAGGCATAACCACTCTGTGGCCTAGCTAATCCAGGCATACTTTTTAACTGTACAGAGGTGTTCAATTAACTGCCAGGCATAGTGTAAGCTAAATGAAGTGCATTTTGGCTCTTATACTCGAAGGTGATCTGCCTCTGTCCTGTAATGGTAAAATGAAAAGTGTAGGATGAAGGGAGGATGGATGGCTGGCGACAGGTGAAGGGCTGGGGTGGAGAGAGATGAGGAAACAAGGTCAGCCATCAAGAGCACACCCATCACTCCAACATTGACCTGTCTGACCTAAACAGACAGGCACACAGACACACACACAGACACACACATAGACACACACACACACACACACACACACACACATAGACACACACACACGCACACACACACCACACACACCACACACACAATCACACAGACACACACACACACACACACACACACACAAACAAACACACATACACACGCACACACACACACACACACAAACACACACACACACACACACACACACACACACACACACAAACACATAGTGTCATAGTAACTGCAGCTGTCCCTGCCTTACAGCCAAATACCTACTGAATCAAGACAAACAAAATTCAGACAGTTGTGACACCAAGGTCTATCACAAAGGCATATTTATCAGGCCCTCCAGACAGACTCATACAGAGAGGGTAAAGCCATAAGCTACAGTCAAGTGAACACCATCACTACTATCTCCTAGCAGCAGAGGCCACGTTGTGAATATAACTATTATAGAACGGTTTTATCCCCTAAATGCACACACAAAAAACCCTTCCTCTACCCTCCCTCAGCCAGCCCTTTCTCCTGACCCAGTGCAGCACAGGACACGGCCATTACAGTGAATCACCTTAAACGCTCTGCTTTCAACTCTCCTGAATACTGACTTGGCCTTTGAACATCATCTCCCTACTCTGAAATAGAGCCTCCACCACGGCCCTGGGGAACCGGGCCCAGCGGCCTCGCACCGCCTCATGTTTTTCAAAACAACGACCCTGGACACAAATGAAAAGAACAGATTTAAGGAAGAAAGAGCAAAAGAGACTGAGAGAGAGTGACAGAGAGAGAGTGAGAGAGGTGGGGCAGGAGAGAAAGAGGGACGTCTCGGTGCAGACAGACTTAAGGAAGACATTTCTCCACAGATAAATAAGTTATTAAAACAAGATGAATAAACCTGCTTTTCCCCAGTCCTCTCTTTTCCTCCCCTCCTCCACTTCGGTTCCTTCAGACAGTGGAGACCCTTTCAAAAATGCCCTTTTAGATGAGGCAAACTATCCTCTGTCTCTATGGAGCAATTATCACTGCCCTGTCAAATGGAGCCGTCCCATTCCTGAACCAGCGCACTGCCTTGGGGAGCCTCCTAGTGTCTGCCCCTGACCCCCCGCCCCCCCCCCACACACACACACACCTGTGAACCCAACCCTGAACCCTAATGAACATCCACCGAGCCTGACCCACCCATGTCCAACGAGTGGGATTAGGACCCTGGGGAACACAGTAGAAGATACTGTGCATCCTATCCTACCCTCGGGGTTCTTCTACTCCTGACCCACCTCTATACCCTGACCTCCTAACCCCTGAATACACCCCAAGACCACCCCCTCCCCCTTACCAAATAGGGATTGGATGCACCTCTAACATTCACCCCGCATCCCCTACTGCCTAGACCTAGGGCTTCTACCCCTCCCTCCAGACCTAGGGCTTCTACCCAGGGTTCGAGTTATAAGCTGAGCTTTGTGGGGGTCTCCATAATAACAGTGCGAAATGTTCTCATGCACGCGCGCGAATCATGCCCACACAGCGTTGGGGCTACTCATAGGCTACTCATTTCACCACATCAACAGCACCACATGAAACAACAGCTATAAGCGATAATTTTGTTGTTTTTGCTATAGTCCATTCACTTTCCTTGTTAGCACGACACATTGTCCACATCTCCATTTCCAGTGACATTGCACCTGACATAAATAATCATGTATGCTCGTCCATGAATTGTGCTTTCATCTAATGTTATGCTACTACGAGAATCAAGTGATTTGACATTAGAAATGAATTTGTTTTTCATCTCTTGTGCAATGTGCTCTATAATCTGGGCACATGAATGATCGTATCGATGAGTAGGGCCAACTGTCGCGCCATTCATCTCATTAAGTTTCATAATTGGATTCAGTTTTGTATAAGGCATCCTTTCTTTAGCGACTGTATAGGCTGCCCTGAACGAACTAGCTGTCTCCTTATACATACTGGAGGTGAGTTCTGCTACTTTCTTCGGAAGCACTTGCTTTTGTTTGAGCTCTGCTATTTCAACAGTTTCAACGTTAGGTGTCATGGGCAGCTGAATTCAAGTTTGGTTTCTTGGATGAAAACCCGAAACTTTCCAGGCTTGTCGACTCGGTCGGCAGCAGTGGCCTTTTTTGGGGCGGCATGATAGCTAGCTACTGAATGTTTTCTTCTCAATAATCGTGTTTTCACGTTCGCAAGCTCTCAACGATCATATTCTGCTGTTGCACAATATTCTACTGCGCCCCATAGTGTCTTGGTGGTAAAGTGCAGGCAGTCAAAGGCCTACTGTCATCACAGGAGATTAATGGTGCGCGTAGTTCTAATGGTGCGCGTAGAGTATTATTTTATAAATAAATATAAATAATACTCATTACATTGACATTTCTGATCAAATAATGGTTGTGGTAATGTATTATTAGCGACCCCCACAGATGTATGATTTTACTGGTTTCATGGGAGCTCAGACCTTCCTTATGGGAGCTCAGCTCCCATTGGCTCCCACATAACTCGAACCCTGCTTCTACCCCTCCCTCCAGACCTAGGGCTTCTACCTCTCCCTCCAGACCTAGGGCTTCTACCCCTCCCTCCAGACCTTCTACCCCTCCCTCCAGACCTAGGACTTCTACCCCTCCCTCCAGACCTTCTACCCCTCCCTCCAGACCTAGGGCTTCTACATCTCCCTCCAGACCTTCTACCCCTCCCTCCAGACCTTCTACCCCTCCCTCCAGACCTAGGGCTTCTACCCCTCCCACCAGACCTTCTACCCCTCCCTCCAGAGGTGAGAGGACGGTTCACATGTTAACTGGCAGGATTAGCTGCATGCTAATTAAACTGTGAGCCAGGTGGCTGTTTCTGTGACCATCAGCCAATTAGATCTCTGCATTTGACAGGATTGATATACTGTATCATCGAGAGGCTGTGGAGGTGGTTGCCATGTGGAATATCACTTGTGCAGCTCGCCAGTCTGTTCGGCATACAGTGTTGTAAATCCTGTGTCGTTGAAATACAGGTGAATTTTTTCTAGTTATTGTGCTGTTGTTGGCTTTGAGTGTTCCTCCGCTGTAAAACCTGTTGAGATGCAGGTGAACGTAGGCTGTCTTATATGCTGTTGGCATTGTGTTTACTTGCGCTCTAAAAAAAAATATATAATTGCGCTGGGGAGGGGGGGGGGGGGGCTTTCTACATGTCCAGGCCCAGGGGCCCATTTTTCATGATCCGTCTATGGGCATATCCAGCAATAGTCAGGTAATAGTAATACTCTTTCCCTGAGAGAGATCATCACACTGTTTAAATGCACTCAATAATTAGACACATTCCCTCATTGCAAACAAAGAGAGGGTGCGGCCTGGCTAATGTCAACGTCTGTGCTGTGACATGAGAAAAAGGCTCTGCACGCTTTTCACAACGCTTTGAATCGCATTTCAGTGATCAAAGACAAGTCCTCTGGTTGTGAGAAAAGCGAGGCGTCGTTTAAATGAAAGGTTATACTATATCATGGCGTGCCTCGAAAGGGGGCTGAAACATTTATAGGACCATCATCGACAATAATGAATCTCTGGCTGGCTTAATGAATCTGCTTTGTGTGCTTATCCTGGTAAAGGGGAGGAGTCTACCCCTTTACCAAGAGAAGCACAAAATCAGATTCATTAGACCCACTCATGTCAAGGCTCACTTAGAAAAAAACAGACAGAAAAAAAACGTGATTTATGGAGACACTCATTTGGGGTGACAAATAAAAGGAAAACCTTTGAAAAGGTCTGTCTGTCTCTGTCTCTCTCTATTCTTCCTTCTGATCCTCTCTTCTCGTATTGAATAAATCAACAAGGATGATCTCCAAAATTACTCTCAGCTACAAAAGCTACACATTAAATCCATTCCTAATGGCCACCTGATGCTTTCTTAATTGCATGCCTAGGATATTATTTAGGTAATTCGGTTTGGGGTAAAGTCTGGCCTTGATGGAGCATTGTTGCACAGACCTACTGGTACAGTAGCAGACACAATACACCCACTCCTCTCCACATGACAAAGAGCCCTGCTGACTGTTTTTGTGTTTTTCAAGGATTATGTAGGAGAATATAAAAGGTGAGGGGTAGATTTATAAAGTGTGTGTGTGGGGGGTGAGTAAATGTAGCCTCTGCGCTGTGTGTTTCAATCAGATTGAGCGGGTGCAAACGCAGCACATTATTCTCCCCTGCTCTGCATAGCTGCTGTGCTGGGCTGCTGTGTCCTCC
Organism: Nansenia antarctica; assembly: GCF_963989245.1. Classification (NCBI taxonomy): domain Eukaryota; kingdom Metazoa; phylum Chordata; class Actinopteri; order Argentiniformes; family Microstomatidae; genus Nansenia; species Nansenia antarctica. The sequence continues at coordinate 22,138,824 of NC_137690.1, forward strand.
TGCTGTATTAGCGTGATGTATGATCCCAAAGCCGCGCTGCTGCACCACACCGCACTGCACACACTCCTACTACCGCACGGCTCCAAACACCCTCTGCGGCTTTCTCATTCCACCTGTCACACACTTATTCATCTCTTGCTCACCCCTCTCCCTCTCTCTCTCTCTCTCTCTCTCTCTCTCTCTCTCTCTCTCTCTCTCTCTCTCTCTCTCTCTCTCTCTCTCTCTCTCTCTCTCTTTCTCTCTCTCTCTCTTTCCCCCTCTCACGTGCTCTACAGTATCTGTTCCCACTCTTTCCTCCACCTTTGGCTCTCACTCTGTGTTTTTATTCTGAGTCTTCTCGATGCATTTCCTATTTGATAAGCATTTCTTAATGGACAAAGACATGTGTACTGACCAAAGCCATTCAGTATATCCAGCTGTACGTAGTGATGGAGAGGAGACGCGTCAGTGCCAGAGAGCATGTGACTGACTTGCCCGACCCACCCCCATTTATAGGGGGACAGAGAGAGCTGCAGTTCCATTCAAACAGAGCTCCAGCACTGAGGGCATTTTGTCACTGCCACCACGGGGCGTCCTTGGCGCAGGACAGCCTCTGACAGGAAGTGAGGGCTCTTTCCCTCTGTCAGGGACAATGGAGGAAAAACTCAATATGACAAGCAGTCATAGTGAAATAGAGAAAACACTCCTGGAACCTACAGAAGATAACAGGCAATCTTTATAACACAATAATACCCAACCACTGCCACCTCCAAACCAACCCCATGCGCGCTACAAAAATGAACATATCATATTATTATAACTACTTGCACACTACTGGATTCCTTGTAAACTACTTGACTACCTAACTACTGTATTGTATTATATTGCATTTCATCTCATTGTACTTTGTACAGCATGTTTGCACTATCGAAGCCACTGTAGTACCATCACTTTGTTACTTTATTACTGTAGTATTACTCATTTTACTTTACTTTACTTATTATTGTGATTTAGCATTTTTATGCTGCAATGCCAATGTTGAGGAACCAAAGCCAAATACTTTTACTCTTGTGTACTTCTACATTGAGACGAGACATTGAGAAGCAATTCCGATTCTGATTCTCTGACTAACAGCGCCTTTTGCGCTTTGCTGAATTGAATTGGTTGGAGGGCGGGGGAGGGAGGGTGGGGTGGGGAGAGAGGTTGCAGGGGTTAGAAATGTAATCTCAGAAAGACAATTACTGTCACTTACGGTGTCTTTTGAGGAGCAGGCATGTTTTTATCAGTGATGCTAATTTAACAGAACGTTGTTTACAGAGGGCCATGAGGAGACGGAGAGAGAGGAAGAGAGACAGGGGGGGAGAGAGAACGGAGAGAGAGAGGGGAAGAGAGAGAGAGAGGGAAGAGAAAGAGAGAGACAAGAGAGAGGGGAAGAGAGAGAGAGGGAAGAGAAAGAGAGAGACGAGAGAGAGAGGGAAAGAGAGAGAGAGGGAAGAGAAAGAGAGAGACAAGAGAGAGGGGAAGAGAGAGGGGAAGAGAGAGAGGGAGGGTGAGGAAGCAAGAGCGACCATCATTATCTATGGATCTCAGAAACACTTAATGAGGTTGCTGGTTGTACCCTATTGCTTGTCTGGCTCCTTTGTTCTTGCCTATGCAGATGTGCTGTATCACTAAAAACGTCTAAGTAGAAATGGGAAAGAGGGTGGTGCATTTGTGTACTGTTATACAAAAACCTTGTTTGAGTCATGAGCTGGGCCTCTGATGGCTGTTTTCAGGTTTGTTCAGACACAGTTGTAATAGTGTGGCGTGAATATCCTCACACGACCACACACATACATCAACCCTACCATGCATAAGAGGAAAGGACGTTATTATTGTTTTAGAATAATAGCTACACTATGCTTTGAAGAAAATACTCAATACTCTTTCTGAATTTTGGGTACTCCTCCCCCGCCACCCTCCCCCGTATGGCATCCCTCCCTCAACAGATTGAGTCCATAAGGAATTGAAAAAAAAGTGGTGTTCCCTCTCAGGTTAGGCTGAGTATGAATACTGTCTACATGCATAATGTCTGAGGGTGCTGGGGGGGGGGGAGGGGCTGATGAGGTATGATTAGGGTGTCTTCCCTGAGCAGCAATAGGGCTTCACTTCGAACCTGGACAGCACCACCACACCACAGCCCTAACAGTCCTAACAGCACCACCACACCATAGCCCTAACAGTCCTAACAGCACCACCACACCACAGCCCTAACAGTCCTAACAGCACCACCACACCACAGCCCTAACAGTCCTAACAGCACCACCACACCACAGCCCTAACAGTCCTAACAGCACCACCACACCACAGCCCTAACAGTCCTAACAGCACCACCACACCACAGCCCTAACAGTCCTAACAGCACCACCACACCACAGCTCTAACAGCACCACCACACCACAGCTCTAACAGCACCACCACACCACAGCCCTAACAGTCCTAACAGCACCACCACACCACAGCCCTAACAGTCCTAACAGCACCACCACACCACAGCCCTAACAGTCCTAACAGCACCACCACACCACAGCCCTAACAGCCCTAACAGCACCATCACACCACAGCCCTAACAGCACCACCACACCACAGTCCTAACAGCACCACCACACCACAGCCCTAACAGTCCTAACAGCACCACCACACCACAGCCCTAACAGTCCTAACAGCACCATCACACCACAGCCCTAACAGCACCACCACACCACAGCCCTAACAGCACCACCACACCACAGCTCTAACAGTCCTAACAGCACCACCACACCACAGTCCTAACAGCACCACCACACCACTGCTCTAACAGCACCACCACACCACTGCTCTAACAGCACCACCACACCACAGCTCTAACAGCATTGCATCCCAGAGAGAAGAGGACAATTACCTCAGACAGACGCCCAGAGCCAGCGCCTCCGCAGCCTTAATCACACAGTGGAACTGATTCAATTCATCTGGCCTGGGAGCAGATATGGAGCCATTACGTCCTAATTAACAGAGTGCGAAGGTGGAGCCACACCTGAACGAGCTGGAAATGGGCAGAGCGGAGCTGGCTGGCAGCTCATTCCACTGCAGGAGCGAGGAAGGGAGGGAAGGAGGGGAGGAGGGAGATGGCTATTTAAAGGGGGGGGCTAAATTTGATTAATCCATAAATTGATTTATGTCTAATAATAAGCTGGTAACATATTCACACAAGGGCTGCTATGATCCTATCTGTTATGGTTCACGGCCATCAAAGATAAGGTTGGCTCAGGAGGGGGAGGGAGGGGCCTAATGGCATGTGCATTGCATATTGCACTGATGTTGGCTGGGAGTAGAGGCGCCATATGAAAGGCAGTAGGCCTACTGGTAGATGTAGTTCTTC